>NC_140020.1:20697469-20863565 GCF_964263955.1 Coregonus lavaretus
CTCTCTCTCTCTTTCTCCAGAGGAAATTGAATCGAAGGGATTTGCTGGGTTGACCCTACCTGACATGTGTGTGCGATTTTATTGAAAAACAATCGGTGAAGAAAATAGATTTGATTCAGTCGTTGTGTGTGTGTGTTATCCTTCTTACACTACATGCAGCCTGCACCATGTTTTCTTACTTTAATCTTTAAGTATTTCTCAATTGTAATGTTTTAAATTGATACAGTATCTTTTGTTGCAGTATATTGCTTGCTTGGACTTTTTTATTAAAACAGATCATATAAATGTAGGAACACTAGCTAACATTTGGTCAATTCTTGATAGCCTTTGTTCATCCAAGTGGTCATTAACAAGAAATACCTTTTCCATTATTATAATAAATTATTATATTATAATCAACGTTTGTATATTATAGCATTTGTATGTTATGGATAATAACATTTGGTCAATATTTTTCTTCATAGACAGAGGCAATATAGGCAACAACACTAAAATGCTGACCATTGGCTGCAGCCATGACCCTGATCAGAGTGTGTCATTCCAGTTCCTCTGACCTTGACCATGACTAGGACCACACACCGTTAGATGTTAATGAGCCGTGGACACACACACACGTACACACACACACACAGTCCATCGACTCAGGCACTCACCATGAAAGCCACCGCTGATGAGCTCCCTGCTGGGCTGCGGGTTTAGGCTGACTCTCTCTGGAACTCTGGCCTGGTCTCTCGTTAACTCCACAGACCTATACTCTCACCTGGTCTCTCGTTAACTCCACAGACCTATACTCTCACCTGGTCTCTCGTTAACTCCACAGACCTATACTCTCACCTGGTCTCTCGTTAACTCCACAGACCTATACTCTCACCTGGTCTCTCGTTAACTCCACAGACCTATACTCTCACCTGGTCTCTCGTTAACTCCACAGACCTATACTCTCACCTGGTCTCTCGTTAACTCCACAGACCTATACTCTCACCTGGTCTCTCGTTAACTCCACAGACCTATACTCTCACCTGGTCTCTCGTTAACTCCACAGACCTATACTCTCACCTGGTCTCTCGTTAACTCCACAGACCTATACTCTCACCTGGTCTCTCGTTAACTCCACAGACCTATACTCTCACCTGGTCTCTCGTTAACTCCACAGACCTATACTCTCACCTGGTCTCTCGTTAACTCCACAGACCTATACTCTCACCTGGTCTCTCGTTAACTCCACAGACCTATACTCTCACCTGGGCAGAGCTGTGTGCATGTGTGTATGGGAAGGCAGAGTTGGCAGGTGGGTAATAGAGTCATTAGCAAGAGCAAAACAATAGCGTGTGTGTGTGTGTGTGTGTGTGTGTGTGTGTGTGTGTGTGTACTTTCAGAATACAGACTTTGCATACAGACCCATAATCAAAAAAAAATTTAAATGTTGGATAGGCAACAAGATCTCATAGTTTTCCTTCGAAATTCGGCGTATTATGGATGATGCGTTAATTCTGTGTGTTTACAGGATTCATTCTGCATGGTTACAGGGTTAAAACAGAAACACCTCAAAGGTTAACTGTTTATGCATTAATTCCGAGTGGTTAAGGTGAGGGCTATGGTTTGGGGAAGGCTTAAAGGTCATGAATAGTCAAAATCATGTTTTTCGTTCAATTCGATGATATTTAAAGGAAACCAGATCAAACTATGATGACCAAAGTATGAAGAATGACTTGCTTCTACAATGATAACGTCTGATCATAAAGTTACTGGTCCCATCCCTCATGTCAAACACTTGGATTAATTATTAAGGGGACAAGGTGACATCGCCTTAACTCTCATTTTAATACACCAATGGTAACATAATATTCTCTTACCTAATTTAAATAAGTACCGCCTTGTAACCAACATCGGAGAAGGCGTGTTTGCAGAAGTGCATAGTTTATACAGTTAGATAGCTACTCTACCGATGCCAAAATTTGACTGTAGGGTGTCAGCAAATATAATTAAAAGTATCCTATTAATCTATGGCAAAGATACTTATACAGTGCATTCGGAAAGTATTCAGATTTGTCCCACATTTTGTTACGTTACAGCCTAATTCTAAAATGGATAAAATTGTTATTTTTCCCTCATCAATTTACACACAATACCCCATAATGTCGAAGCAAAAACAGGTTTTTAGACATTTTTGGAAATGTATATATTTTTAAAACAACTGAAATATCACATTTACATAACTATTCAGACCCTTTACTCAGTACTTTGTTGAAGCACCTTTGGCAGCGATTACAGCCTTGAGTCTTCTTGCCTTTTACTGAGGAGTGGCTTCCATCTGGCCACTCTAACATAAAGGCCTGATTGGTGGAGTGCTGTAGAGATGGTTGTCCTTCTGGAAGGTTCTCCCATCTCCATAAAGGAACTCTGGGGCTCTGTCAGAGTGACCATTGGGTTCTTGGTCACCTCCCTGACCAAGACATTTTTTGATACCCTTCCCCAGATCTGTGCCTCGACACAATCCTGTCTCAGAGCTTTTCCTTCGACATCATGGCTTGGTTTTTGTTCTGACATGCACTGTGAACTGTGGGACCTTATATAGACAGGTGTGGGATAGGACTTGTTACATAAGCCAGTTTTTCCACATTTTATTGTCATTCTGAGAATATCTGATACATTTAGATGTGGATGGGATTGTAATTCCAGCAGTGGAGAACACTGTGCATTCCAGCTTCCACAGATAGACTGAAATGAAAAAAAAATTAAATGAGATGCTCTTCTCTCTGATCCTGGTCTCAGCCCTTTCCTCCGCTCAATCTCAACCCCTCCCTCCCTACCTCCCTCTCTCCCTCGTGCTACCCCGCTCCCCTCCCCCACCTACCCCTGGGTAATCAGGGTGCTCTCTCATTCCGTGGCACACGGACACACATTGATCTGGCTCGAGTACACACACACATACACACATACACACACACACACACTCACACACATTGATCTGGCCCGCAGGTCAAGTTCAATAGGAACAGCCAAGCTGCTCTTTTTTCAGAGACTGGCTCTGCAGTGCACCGCAAGGAGCTCACACACACACGTTCACTATTTTGCGCACGCACAGAGCAATAGACACATAGCCATGCAGGCATGCACACTCACCCACACATTCCATAACACAACTGTGTCTCATAGGCTCCAGCCCTGACCTGGAAACCACTCAAAACACACGCCATGCACCTCTGAGACACACATGAAACATCAACCAAATCAGAACATCATGTTTTTTATTTCACTACACACCATCACACCATTTCTGTAACTGTGTGTGTGTGCAAATGCATTTGTGTGTGCGTGCACACGCATAATTAAATCTCAGGGTGAGATTGTGTGTATGTGAAGGAAGGTGGGGGTGGGGGGATCCCACTCTGCTCAAAGTGTCTCTTCCCTCGCTCTGTAATTTTTATTCTGTTATGATTCTGGAGTAATTTATCCCACTGAGAGAGAGGGAGAAAAGAGGGAGGTACAGAAAGGAGGGGGAGAGAGGGAAATAATGAGAGACTGAGAAAATAGAGAAATTGAGAGGGAGAGAGGATGAGGAAAAAGCGCGAGGGGTAAAGGGGTAGAAAAAGAGAGAGAGAAGAGAGAGAGGAAGTAGATTGAGGCAGAGACATGAAAGATTGAGGCAGAGAGAGGGACAGTGAGAGGAGGGAGGGAGGGAGAGAGAGAAAGAGAGGGAGGGAGGGAGAGGCAGGATCCAGAATCCGGAGTGCCACGCTTTGATTTAGTAAAGCAAATTAAATTTTGTTTGCTTTATGCAAAAAAGCAGCGTCGGCCTCAACCAGCCTGATTCCACTGGAGGCGGATTATCGCTAATGGGAGCTAGCTCCCCACAAACGCATGCTACAGGGCTACCACTAACGGATTTAGCCTCATGCATAGAGATGGGATATGCTACATGAATTAGCTTAGCGCTATGTAGCCAAGCACCTCTCTTCTAACCCTTTGAGATCACAGGCCCAAATTAATTGGCTAGGTTGCTGGAGTTTCGTTTTGTTCTTACGGAATTATGTTTTCCCCCATCCTCCAAAAGCTCACTTGATATGCATGGAAAGAACATGTTTGCTATTGTGCCTTGACAAAAGCAATCTCTCTTTCTTTCTTTCTTTCTTTCTTTCTTTTTTTCTTTCTTTCTTTTTGTGGCTCAGCCAGTCTCTTGTGGAGGGAAAATGGTTGGTAGGGTTGGGACATAAAAATGTGCTCCTGAACACATACATTCCTACACTCTTAGAAAAAAGGTGCTATCTAGAGCCAAAAAGGGTTCTTTGGCTGGCCCCATAGGAGAACCCTTCGAATAACCTATTTTTGTACCAGGTAGAACCCTTTTGGTTCCAGGCAGAACTCTTTTGGTTTCCATGTAGAATCCTTTCCACACCAAAAAAAGGTTCTACATTGCACCAAAAAGGTTTATCCTATGGGGACAGCCGCAAAACCCAGTTGGAACCCTTTTTTCTAAGAGTGTACAGAACACAACACACTAGAACCCCACTCCTACACACACACACACACACACACACACACACAGACTGTGTCACTCTGTCTGTCTGTCTGTCTGTCTGTCTGTCTACTTGCCCATTACAACTCACAAATTCCCAATGCTTAGTGATACCTTATTGAGCTCATGAATATCTATGCCCAGGGGTAACCAGGGGTAACCATAACCAGGAAGTATGAAGATAATGAGCTGAAAATTGGGTTAGAACCTAGGAAACTGTCAGAATAGAAGTAACTGTACTATAGAAAGTAAAGGAAATAATCATATGTCAACACTGCCTGGGAGACAAATTAAAAGGGGGGGGATTGTTTGTGAGGAGATTACCTCTGCCCTCGACAATTAAAACCGGTAAATTAATAATTGGCAGTGCTCACTGCTAAAGTAGATACCTATTCAACTAAAGTGGAAAGTCTGGAGAAGACAGCCAATGCGACAGAGGTGCGACTCCATGACCTGGAAACAGTTTGAGCTAAGTTGGAAGGGATAATCAAACTCCTAAAAAAGAAAACGAAATCACCCGAAAATCATTCTCGTAAATTCAATGTGCGGGTCACAGGACTTGAAACTGGTGTGGAAGCGGGCAACCCAACTTCCTTCCTGACCAATCGTTTCTATGAACTGTTCGGGCAGGAGAAGCTGGGTCCCATGCCACTGATTAACATTGCGACCTGCACGGGCCAACTCCACAGCGGCGCTTGCTGTATGATTATATGGATCCACAGCTTTGAAGTCAAGCGGCGAATTGTTCACCTTGCAGCGGAATCCAGGGGTCTGACCTATGCAAGGAAGAGGATCAGCATCTACCCAAACCTGAGTGCCGAACTTCTAAAACAGAGGGAGACCTACAACGAGGTGAGATTCCAGCTGCACAAGCTAAACCTGAGATTGTGGTCCTCTGTAGCTCAATTGGTAGAGCATGGTGCTTATAACGCCAGGGTAGTGGGTTCGATCCCCGGGACCACCCATACCTAAAAATGTATGCACGCGTGACTGTAAGTCGCTTTGGATAAAAGCGTCTGCTAAATGGCATATTATATTATATTCGGCTTCATCCACCCGGCAAAACTCATATTGACCTTTCAGAACACGACACACATGTTTTTCACTGCCAAGGAAGCTCAAGACTTCTTCGCAAAGCACATCAAACCCAATACACAACCGGACAAGCCGACAGATGGAACCCCATGACTGGCTCATTCAGGTATGCTGTCCACGCACAATCACGCAGCCTAGCCTATGGCTATGATGCTGCCCTCAGCATAAGACAATGATGAGGACCCCCCTCATGTTTGGTTACAAGGAACAATATTACTATTATTGCTGAGCATTGAACTTGTTATAATTATATTGCCTATGTTCCAGGACATTTACACAGTGATGACACCACACCAATTAATGAACAATGGACAATATATGGCTGTGTCATACGTACTGGGACTGTTTTCTTGTGTGGGTACAGCGCATTGAATCCATTTAGGCTAAATATGGCCATATAAATTGGTAGCTATCCCCCTAAAATTTATTTTTAAATGTTGTATTCATTTTTTGCTACTGACAAGCAGAGATGGCCAGTCCCATATGGTATACTACCTCACCATTTCTTTTTGTATTTTCTTCCTGTGGATTCCTGTCCCCCTCTGGTTAGGCTACAGAATGTATCTCCCAGGGAGGACTTGCCCTACAGACAATTATGGATTATTATATAAGATCTAGAGTATAGACTTCACTTTTTGCTCATACCCGCTTCTTTTTTTGTACATAGTATAGAGCACTTGAAAGAGGGCAAATGTAGGTTTAAGGTCATTTAAAGCATATTGCTAATAATAAATGAAGATAATGGATTAAGTGCTATTGGTTCTACAGCTATCCTATTTCTGACTGTTTAGGCACTAGGCTTGCATATCTGTCATATCTTTCTTTTCAGTTTCTTTATTTTTTCCTCATTACTTAAATACTGGAAGTCAAACGATGCCCCCAACATTAAGACAATAGAAGATTCAAATGCTTTATAATTAAATATTGAAAAACATCTGACTACAGATAGAAACAACATAACACAATTTAAAGTAATATGAGGCAGAGTCTTACAAGCATTAGAAACAACATTTGGTGTGGATACAGTGGGAACATGTGGGTCTGAGCAAGTGTGATATCATTAATGTTTGTGGGAATGTACAGTGACCTCCACTAATATTGGCACCCATGGTAAATATGAGCTGAACGGGCTGGGGAAAAAAAGTATTTATTGTTTATCCTCTTGGTCTTTCATTCAAAATGTTCACAAAAATCTCAACTTTAATTAAAGTAAAATGGCCCTGTGTAGCTCAGTTGGTAGAGCATGGCGCTTGCAACGCCAGGGTTGTGGGTTCATTTCCCACGGGGGGCCAGTATGAAAAATGTATGCACTCACTAACTGTAAGTTGCTCTGGATAAGAGCATCTGCTAAATGACTAAAATGTAAAATAATTGAAAGAAAAAATTCATTCTTATCATAAAACAAATATCTTTCTCAAATATATGTGTGCCACAATTATTGGCACCCCTTCATTCAATACTTTGTGCAACCTCCCTTTGCCAAGATAACAGCTCTGAGTCTTCTCCTATAATGCGTAATGAGGTTGGAGAACAACAAGGGATCTGAGACCATTCCTCCATACAGAATCTCTCCAGATCCTTCAGATTCCAAGGTCCACGCTTGTGGACTCTCCTCTTCATCTCATCCCACAGGTTTTCTATGGGGTTTAGGTCAGGGGACTGGGATGGCCATGGCAAAACCTTGATTCTGTGGTCAGTGAACCATTTTTGTGTTGATTCTGAGGTGTGCTTTGGATCATTGTCCTGCTGGAAGATCCAACCACAGCCCAGTTTAAGCTTCCTATCAGAGGCAGTCAGGTTTTGATTGAACATCTGCTGGTACTTGATGGAGTCCATGATACCATGTATCCTAACAAGTTGTCCAGGGCCTTTGGAAGAAAAACAGCCCCACAACATCAAAGATCCACCACCATACTTCACAGTGGGGATGAGGTACTTTTCTGCATGGCTATCTTTCTGTCTACGCCAAACCCACCTCTGGTGTTTTTTTCCAAAAAGCTCTATTTTGGTCTCATCTGGCCATAGAACCCGGTCCCATTGAAAGTTCCAGTAACGTTTGATGACAGCAAAGGCTTTTTTATGAAAACCCTCCCAAACAACTTGTGGTTATGTAGGTGGTGTCTGATCGTAGTTTTGGAGACTTTCTGACCCCAAGACCCAACTAACGTCTGCAATTCTCGAGCTGTGATCCTTGGAGATTTTTTGGCCACTCGAACAATCCTCCTCATTGTGCGTGGGGTCAATATAGACACACGTCCTCTTCCAGGCAGATTGTTAACATCTCCAGTTGCTTTAAACTTCTTAATTATTGCCTTGATAGTGGAAATGGGCATTTTCAACATTTGAACTTTTTTCTTATAGCAATTTCCTGATTTGTGCAGCTCAACAACCTTTTGTCGCATATCATTACTGTATTCTCGGGTCTTTCCCATAGTGATGGTGGACTATGGGAACTTGGCCTGTGTGTCACCTCATATTTATACCCCAGTGAAACAGGAAGTCATGGCTTACCACTTAAGTGTTCCTAATCACTCAGGTGAACTTAAAAACGTAAAATATGAATGGGAATATACTTCAGTTCTATTTTACTCATAAGAATTTCTAGGGGTGCCAATAATTGTGTAACACATGTTTCTGAGAAAAATATTTATTTCATTTATTTAACATTTATTTATTTCAATCATTTTACTTCAATTAAAGGTTCGATTTTTGTGAATATTTTGAATGAAAGACCAAGAGGATAAACAGCAAGACATTTTTTTCACAGCACGTTTTGCTCATATACCAAGGGTGCCAATATTAGTGGAGGGCACTGTATGTAAATGTTAAGTTGTCCATTGTTTTTTCCATGGACAGTGCCCCCGGAAAGTATTCAGACCCCTTGACTTTTTCCACATTTTGTTACGTTACAGCCTTATTCTAAAATGGATTTCAAAAACAATAATCATCAGCAATCTATACACAATACCCCATAATGACAAAGCGAAAACAGGTTTGTAGAAATTTTTGCACATAAAAAAATACAATAAAAAAATACTTATTTACATAAGTATTCAGACCCTTTGCTATGAGACTCGAAATTGAGCTCAGGTGCATCCTGTTTCCATTGATCATTCTTGAGTTTATTGGAGTCCACCTGTGGTAAATTCAATTGATTGGACATGATTTGGAAAGGCACACACCTGTCTATATAAGGTTGCACAGTTCAAAGTGCATATCAGAGCAGAAACCAAGCCATGAGGTCAAGGGAATTGTCCGTAGAGCTCCAAGACAGGATTGTGTTGAGGCACAGATCTGGGGAAGGGTACCAAAAAATGTCTGCACCATTGAAGGTCCCCAAGAACACAGTGGCCTCCATCATTCTTAAATGGAAGAAGTTTGGAACCACCAAGACTCTTCCTAGAGCTGGCCGCCCGGCCAAACTGAGCAATCGGGGGAGAAGGGCCTTGGTCAGGGAGGTGACCAAGATCGCGATGGTCACTCTGACAGAGCTCTAGAGTTCCTCTGTGGAGATGGGAGAACCTTCCAGAAGGACAACCATCTTTGCAGCACTCCACCAATCAGGCCTTTATGGTAGAGTGGCCAGATGGAAGCCACTCCTCAGTAAAAGGCACGACAGCCCGCTTAGAGTTTGCCAAAAGGCACATCATGCTGTGGGGATGTTTTTCAGCAGCAGGGACTGGGAGACTAGTCAGGATCGAGGCAAAGATGAACGGCGCAAAGAGAGATCCTTGATGAAAACCGGCTCCTCAGACTGGGGTGAAGGTTCACCTTCCAACAGAACAACAACCCTAAGCACACAGCCAAGACAACGCAGGAGTGGCTTCGGGACAAGTCTCTGAATGTCCTTGAGTGGCCCAGCCAGAGCCTGGACTTGAACCCGATCGAACATCTCTGGAGAGACCTGAAAATAGCTGTGCAGCAACGCTCCCCATCCAACCTGAAAGAGCTTGAGAGGATCTGCAGAGAAGAATGGTCACTCTGACAGAGCTCTAGAGTTCCTCTGTGGAGATGGGAGAACCTTCCAGAAGGACAACCATCTCTGCAGCACTCCACCAATCAGGCCTTTATGGTAGAGTGGCCAGATGGAAGCCACTCCTCAGTAAAAGGCACGACAGCCCGCTTAGAGTTTGCCAAAAGGCACATCATGCTGTGGGGATGTTTTTCAGCAGCAGGGACTGGGAGACTAGTCAGGATCGAGGCAAAGATGAACGGCGCAAAGAGAGATCCTTGATGAAAACCGGCTCCTCAGACTGGGGTGAAGGTTCACCTTCCAACAGAACAACGACCCTAAGCACACAGCCAAGACAACACAGGAGTGGCTTCGGGACAAGTCTCTGAATGTCCTTGAGTGGCCCAGCCAGAGCCTGGACTTGAACCCGATCGAACATCTCTGGAGAGACCTGAAAATAGCTGTGCAGCAACGCTCCCCATCCAACCTGAAAGAGCTTGAGAGGATCTGCAGAGAAAATGGGAGAAACTCTCCAAATACACGTGTGCCAAGCTTGTAGCGTCATACCCAGAAGACTCAAAGCTGTAATCGCTGCCAAAGGTGCTTCAACAAAGTCCTGAGTAAAGGGTCTGAATACTTATGTAAATGTTACATTTCCGTTTTTTATTTTTTATACATTTGCAAAATTTCTAAAAACCAGTTTTTGCTTTGTCATTATGGGGTATTGCATGTAGATTGATGGGGGGGGGGGGACAATTTTATCAATTTAAGAATAAGGCTGTAATGTAACAAAATGTGGAAAAAGTTAAGGGGTATGAATACTTTATGAAGGCACTGTAAACATATATATTTATATTCCGGACACTGCTCGTTCTGATCTTTTTAAAATTCCTTTCTTTAAATTTTTTGTATTTGTGTGTATTGTTTTGTATTGTTATGTATTACTGCACTATATTTCGCTACACCTGTGATAACATCTGCAATATATGTGTACCCGACCAATATATTATTCGTAATTGTTTTGATATATCTTACATGCTTCATCAGAAACCAAAGCTTATTGGACAGTTCTATCTCTCGACGCAGAAAAAGCTTTTGATAGAATAGAATGGTCATATCTTTGGTCGGTTTTGAAACATATGGGTCTTGGCTCCAATTTCATTAATATGTTTAAAATACTATATGCCAATCCCTCAGCCATAGTAATAACAGGTAATACCTGCTCTGTTCCATTCAGAATATCTACAAGTAGCAGGCAAGGTGATTCCATGTCACCGCCGCTATTTTTACTGTCTATGGAGCCACTGGCCCAGGCAATTAGACAATCGAAAGAAATTAACCCTAATATCTCTCAATTCTACGGATCAAGTCATCTCATTATACGGCGACGATAACTTACTTTTTCTAGACAATGTATCTCAATCCCTCCCAAATGCTTTGGAGATCATAGACAAATTCAGCTCCATCTCAAGTTATAAAATAAATCTCACCAAATCTGCCCTACTGCCTCTCAAGACCCTGATAGAGGACTCCATCTCTACTTATGGAATCCCAATCGTTTCCCATTTTAAATATTTGGGAATAGATATATTTCCTTCCTTAGATAAAACAATTGGCAGAAACTTTAACAGAACGCTCAAATTAATTAAATCCGACCTCTAGTAGATGGACTAACATCCCAGTTGCTTTAAAGCTTCAATATTCACATAGAAATTATGGATCTGTCATTCTTATTGAAAACAAGTCTAAGAAGCACTAGATCTGTTCTATGTGCGCTATTTCTATGCTTCCCAGTCTTAAGTTTAGTTTTTGCATCTTTTACTTTCGGTTTTGTACACCAGCTTCAAAAAGTTTATGATACAATATCTTTGGTTACGGAAAACATATTTCACAGCGGTTTAGATGGTACAATGATTCTCTACACTATACTTGCTTATTTTGTCACATAAACAGAAATTAAGCAAATTATTCAATTTTTTGGAATCTGGAACCAGAAGAATATCTACTGTCAAAATGAATATATTGCCAAGACTGAATTTCTGTAGTTCAATGCTTCTCTTGTCTCCCCCTTCTGGCTATTGTGATAAAGTCCATAGTGCGGTTTCGAAATGTATATGGCAAGGTAAGCGATCCCGGATAAAATTAACAAACTTACAAAGAGGGAAAGACGTAGGAGGACTATCCGTACCAAACTTAAAATTGTATTTACAGACACTAGCATTTCGTCTCATCCTAAATTGGTTTAGACATGATTCTTCCGCATCCTGGCTGAGTATAGAGAGAAATATTGTCAAGGGGTGCTGAAGGTGGGTGTGGTGCATGAATCAAGCGCAGGACGCAGAAGCTCAGTCCAAAAGACTTTAGTGCAATATTCACGTAGAAAATAAGCACAATAAGCCCAAAGGCGAAATAACGGCGCACACAGGCGTCAAACAAACGGCGCACTACCATGTGCGAAAAACCTCTCCAAAACACTGGAGGGAAGTACGTAGCTCCAACACAAAACAGAAGAGCAATCACACACAAAGACAAACACACACAACGAGAACTAAATAGGACACTAACGAGGACTAACAAGACACAGGTGTACAACATCAAGACAAAACCAAACGAACATGAAACATAGATCGGTGGCAGCTAGTACTCCGGGGACGACGACCGCCGAAGCCTGCCCGAACCAGGAGGAGGAGCAGCCTCGGCCGAAACCGTGACAAATATGGTGTCTCCTATTGCCCTGGAAGAGGTGGTATTCACTGATATATGTCTTAAACAATGTAAACTAGGCTTTGGTCCTATTATTGCTCACACAATCTCTATTTGGCTCAAAATTGAAAAACAATGTAACTGGGAATCAAAATGGCATGCCCATACTCCAATATTTCACAATAATGCCTTGCGATCTGAAGAGCGGACTTTTGTATCCCCTCAATGGTCCAAATGTGAAATACGTACCCTTGTCGATATCATGGACAATAATGGTTTGAGAACATTCCAAGATTTGAAAGATACATACACATTACCAGGCAACTCCTTTTTTCTAAATGTACAACTTAGGTCAGCTATGCTGTCCTATGGAGTCCCTTGGCAAACCCAACTACCGAACCATCCAATGATGGAATTTATAAATAAATTATCTGGGCTCCCGAAAGGACTTATCTCTATAATATACAGTCCGTCGAATACCGGAGCATAGTACAAGGAGCCACCCCTTTTGTGAGGAAAAACAACTTTGCAACAGCGTGCTACGCTCTGTACCTTCCGTCTCCGTAGTGTGTAAATGTACCTTAAGTGGGGACAAAAGTAAGAGGGTCTCTGAATGGTCTCCCTCTATACACTCCCCAATCTTTAAAGCCACAGAAAGAGAGATAGAGAAAGGGGGGAAGAGGGAACAGTAAAGAGACAGCTGGAGCCCATACTGTATTGAAAGATTGGAGAGAAAAGAGAGTGAGAAAGTATGTTGTGTAGTATCAACATTATGAAGTTATAGTGATCACCAACCCTAGTCCCGGAGAGCTACAGGGCGTGCAGGCTTTTTTCCAACCCAGCAAGCTTGATAATTGGTTAGTAAAATCAGGTGTGTTGATGCTGGGCTGGAACTAAAACCTGCACACAAGCTTCCCTGTTTTGAAGTTTGCATCGTCACTCATCAATGGCTTTATTGATCAGTATTGGTCATTAATACTTTGGCGTGTGTTTGCTGGATCAATTTGGTCAGTCCTGCAGTCCAGCGTACGTCTCTTGTGCATGGTCTGACAAAGTCAATCATGAGTAAGAACCCTCTTGCTTTCTCTCCTTTTCCCTTCTCTATCTTTCTCTCCCTTTCTGTCTTACAATATCAGAAACAGACGGAACCACACACACACACACGCACACACAAACACACACACGTATCATATCTCAAGCACTCCCATCGAATACATTTAGGAGAGATTTACCTGCCCATCTCCATTTACAAGTGACGATTGACAGTCTAACTCTCCAAGTCCACCACGGACCCATCCACACATTGATACATCTAGATTTACCACTGTTCCAGCCCATAGCGGGAGTCATCCATACTGAATACGTGTAAATGTTACCCCGGTGTGTGCCCATTTGTATGGATGGCTGTAGATTTATCTGCGCTATGGGCCACAGTGCTATATTGTCTGTACTGATCGACTAGTGTTTTAACCCCTGGATTGGCCATCAGTATTGATTAGAGTGGACTTAGCCTGGGTTTAATCCTTGCTTGGCCCGTCACTATCGATCGGGGGGAGCTTTCAAGTGGGTTTAACCTCTCAAGGATCGGACCCTTTTTTTCAACTTTCGCCTAAAATGACATACCCAAATCTAACTGCCTGTAGCTCAGGACCTGAAGCAAGGATATGCATATTCTTAATACCATTTGAAAGGAAACACTTTGAAGTTTGTGGAAATGTGAAATTAATGTAGGAGAATAACACATTAGATCTGGTAAAAGATAATACAAACAAAAAAACATGCGTTTTCTTTTTTCATCATCTTTGAAATGCAGTAGAAAGGCCACAATATAATATTGCAGTTTAGGTGCTATTTAGATTTTGTGTGTGTGTGCAAAGTTTCAGATTGATCCAGTGAAGCATTGCAATACTGGACTATTTTGTATCAAGTCTGCCCAAATGTGCCGAATTGGTCAATTGATACATTCTCAAGTACATAACTATAGAGAACATACCGAAATTATATGGTAATACAAAATGTAAGTTTACACACTCCCAAGAATGTCATACATGATGGATCAACCTCCCGAGTGGCGCAGTGGTCTACGGCACTGCATCGCAGTGCTAGCTGTGCCGCTAGAGATCCTGGTTCGAATCCAGGCTCTGTCGTAGCTGGCCTCGACCGGGAGACCCAAGGGGCGGCGCACAATTGGCCCAGCGTCGTGTAGGGGAGGGAATGGCCGGCAGGGATGTAGCTCAGTTGGTAGAGCATGGCGTTTGCAACGGCAGGGTTGTGGTTTCGATTCCCACGGGGGGCCAGTATAAAAAAAAAATAACAATAATGTATGCACTCACTAACTGTAAGTCGCTCTGGATAAGAGCGTCTGCTAAATGACTAAAATGTAAAATCATTAGCTTATACACTAACTTTCACACATCTAGATGGCCAAGCGGGGTGGGTGTGGAGCCAGCAGGGGTTCAAACTGTAGAACGTATCACGGCAACTGGTTTGATACATTCACCTCTGAAGGTAAACAATGTACTTACATTCAGTAATCTTGCTCTGATTTGTCATCCTAAGGGTCCCGCATAGTTTTTTTTGATAAAATCAATTTTTATATTCAAATGTAGGGAACTGGGTTCTACAGTTTGAACCCCTGCTGTCTAGATGTGTGAAAGTTAGTGTATCAGCTAATGATCCATCATGTATGACATTCCTGGGAGTGTGTAAACTTAAACTTTTGTATTACCATATCATTTTTGTATGTTCTCTATAGTTATGTACTTGAAAATGTATCAATTGACCAATTCGACACATTTGGGCAGACTTGATACAAAATAGTGCAGTATTGCAATGCTTCACTGGAGCAATCTGAAACTTTGCACACACACTGCTTCCATCTAGTGGCCAAAATTGAAATTGCGCCTAAACTGCACTATTATATTGTGGCCTTTCGCTTGCATTTCAAAGATGATAAAAAATTAATAATAATAAAAAAATTACCTTGTTTTTTGGTTTGTATTATCTTTTACCAGATCTAATGTGTTATTCTCCTACATTAATTTCACATTTCCACAAACTTCAAAGTGTTTACTTTCAAATGGTATCAAGAATATGCATATTCTTGCTTCTGGTCCTGAGCTACAGGCAGTTAGTTTTGGGTATGTCATTTTAGGCGAAAATGGAAAAAAAGGGTCCGATCCTTAAGAGGTTAACAAGAATTTAAGCTTTCTGCCCATATAAGACATGTCTATGTCATGCTAATCACATTAGCGCACGTTAGCTCAACCATCCCGTATACGGGACACCAATCCCGTAGAGGTTAACACCCATTTCCCCTCTCCTCTGTTTCTACGCTCTTTCTTTCTTGCTCTTCTTTCGTTACTCATCCAAGTGGAGGAGTGGAGGAGAAGAGGAGTGAGAGAAGAGGGGCTAAAAGGGATTCTGTAGAGAAGCTAAATGACTAAAAATGTAAAATGTAAAATGTAAGCAGATGTGACACCTCTCTCCAGGACATTACACCTTTTTACAGTGCTCCTCCTGTAAAACTGTTAAATATGACTATATGTACAGCTCCTCTATCCTGGGTTTGTTCAGGACATTATACAGCGTAACACAAGATTAATGAATATATGTCACTGTTAGAATGCTCCCCAGTGAAATATGACCACTCACCCAGTGATGGGAGATGTTCCCTTGTTTCTTTATGGATCCATTTTAGATGGACATATGCTACATTCTGTGGATCCATCCATTCGTGTGTGTGTGTGTGTGTTTGCGTGGCTGCGTTATTGCTTGTATGCGTGTGTGTGTGTGCGTGCATATGGCTGTGTGTGAATTTTCACACATCCTGATGTTCGTGCTGTCTCTGTGTGTGTGATTGGCAGAATGTGAGTTTATTATAGTGTGTGTGTGTGTATGTGTTTGGTGCATAAATGTGCACTGTGTGCATGCATGTGTGTGCGGGTATGTGTATGCGTGTGTGTGGTGGGTGTGTGTGTGTGTGTGGTGCTGTGTGTAGTGTGGGAGATGGAGAGTGTGCTTGGCGTTTCTCCTCCATTCGTCCTCCCAGAGGCAGATCAGGCGGAGGGGAAATAAATTGGAGAAAGAGAATAAATCAATGCTAAACTGAGCGCCAGCAAGACCTCCTAACCCTGACTCACATACAGGCACCCATACACACACACACACACACACACACACACACACACACACAACCAGACACATTATGTCCAGAGAGAGAGAGGGAGGGAGGGAGGAAGGAAGAGGGAGAGAGAAAAGGAGGGAGGAAGAGGGAGAGAGAGAAAGAGAAAGAGAAAGAGAAAGAGAAAGAGAAAGAGAAAGAGAAAGAGAAAGAGAAAGAGAAAGAGAGAGAGAGAGAGAGAGAGAGAGAGAGAGAGAGAGAGAGAGAGAGAGAGAGAGAGAGAGAGACCTCATAACCCTGACTCAAACAATACGACCAGGACTGTATTTGCACTGGGAAAACGAAGGCTCAAAACACACATGCACACACACATCATATCCTGTACATAAAACATAGTATAGAATATTAAATAGCCCACCCAAAACATTTTTACAATCTCAAACATTATGCTATTACACATTTGTTTTCACAGTGGGAATATGAATACGAAGCGTAAGCTTGTGTAAGTGTAAGCTGGAGCATACAAGTCTTCAAAGTAGAGCTATTGTGATAGGAGTGGGGGTTGTGGTATAGAGATTGAGGTTGAGGTATAGAGATTGAGGTTGAGGTTGGGGAATAGGGCCAAGCCTCTTCAGTCTTTTCCATTCTCCTGCAGTCCTCCAAACCTCTTCTCTCCTGAGTGCAGCCAGCGCACTGAGACCTGATCTAATGCCGAGTGCCACATGTGTTGGAGACGGGGAGCTTTGAAGAGAAACTCACTGCGGGTGTGTGTGTGTCTGTGTGTGTGCGTGCGTGTGTGTGTGTGAGTGTGTTTCTCTCGCTCTATCTAAAGGGCTGTTTGGGGTATTCTACACAGGTCGAGATGGGGGGAGGTGGGTTCTTGGGGTCTTGCATTCAGATGTAATTAGTCGACACAAAGGCCTGGTTAAAGCTGGAATCCTACGAGCCCCTCTCCCTTTGATTATGTGGGCCAGCTGTGAAGGAATGGCCATTATCTCCCTGTATCCAGCAGCATAAAGGAAACCCCCCAGCCTCACTCACCCCTGCTTTAGGGTTCCCACAGGGGGAGGGCCATGCTGTGGTCACCCTGTTGTACACACATACACACAATTAGCCTGCTCCTTGCCAAGAGTGTGTCCTATCTGTATTATAAATATCATAAAGCGGAAACTCACTGCGCGTGGGGACACTTACCCCATTAGAGTTGGAGAAATTGAATCTTTACAGCATGCAGGCCATATAATTACTGTTAATTTAACACTCAGATTCTCTGTCATTAACTGTCAGTCTTTTGAATACAGAGTCAGCTGAGGCTCCTGAAACAGAGAGACAGAGCCTATCCAACTGGCCTGTGTTGACAGCCGCTCCAGTCCTTTGACTGAATTAACACATAACCTGTCCGTCTTAAGAACAGGACTCGCATCGTTTATGCAGTATTAAGTCTTGTAATTGGGCGGTCAGTAGTTTGCATATTACACCATTAGGGTAATATGTTTTGCTTCTCTCTGTACACGACCGTTGGAGGCCCCCGGTGGCAAGTTCGGTAATTCTCGGAATTATGACCTAATCATCACAAATGTTATTTCGATCTGGGTGATTCGTTATAGGATTGATTGATACCCAGACCAGCTACTTTATTTGATTCTTTATTCCATTGATTTATATATTATATATGGAAAAGTGTAGGACTTTTTAACCAACTCTTTAAGCTATGGTAGGCAACTTGCATTGAAATAACTTGATCTCAAAATTATCTTAAAGTTGCATTCCGTAAACTTTCCACAATCAAATAGCCCTGTCAATGATATGTCTGTAATAGGCAAATAAATTAAGGAATACAATTATCAAGTTTCTTGTTTAACCTACTGACACAGAGTGGTGGGCAGGACAGATACCTTTTTCAGTTTACAAACAGCACCATCTTCCTGATTCCCTGCTGGTTCTTGTTCTTGGAGGTAGAACAAACATTGAACAAATTGAACCTAATAATATTTAACATCCTTGCAAATAATTTGTTTTTGGTGGAAAGTATTTACTAAACTATTTCACAAATGTTTAAGTTTTCCCCCCTCCAAAACAATAGTGTAGGCTATATTTCAATATTTGAAATGATTGATATAGTTGGCACCTATACAGTTTATTGCAAGTGTCACATAATATCCAACATTGTTTTGCCTTCTTCCTCATGTTATGCATACAAAACTATATTTATTATTACTCCTAATTATTATCACAAAACAAATGCCCTTCATCCTGTGTTGTAGACTACATTACCCCCTGCTGTGTTCATGAAAACTATGGCTCACAGGTGTTTTTGCCTTTGATTATTTGTAATTATTCATGTTCATCTTTAGTTGTTTATTTTAGGTGATGGGCCAAAGCCGAAAAACGTGAAGTTGAGCAATCCCTGACGAGGGAGGAGCTGATTTTTTTGTGTATGACAATAAAATATTCTTATGATGACTATAACATTTGTTGGCACCTTCAATTCTGGTACATTTTCTCATAAAAAGTATATTTCAACACACTGTCTGCTCAAGCAAATTTGCCGAACTGCAAAACTTGGAACCAATCAGAACTCCCTTACATACCCCTCTTGATGAAGGCAGCCAATGGCCTGCTTCTATTTAACATTTAAACACAGCCTTTTGTGAAAACGCCAGCTGCTGTCTGATGAAGAGGAACAGATATAGCTAGCTCCCAAAGACTGAAATAAGATAAATATCTGTTTTTGAGTGCACTTGATGCAGAATGCAATACGAATGGTCTTGACCGTATGAAGAGGTAACTCCGTTGACCATTTAGCCAATTTATTGAAAGCTAGCCAATGTTACAGTTTGACTAGCCTAGCAAGCTATGTAAATGTCCATTTGTGTTTCAGTGGCTATATGTCTGTGAATTAAAAATGTTTTATCATGTTTTGGCATGATTATGTCTCATTAAAAGTAACTAGCTGCAGGCTTAAAAAACATTCAATCATATACCTTGCATAGAAACCCAAATAAAAGCATGAAGATAGAAATGTGTGTGTGTGTCATGAATGCTAGACAGCTGCATATGCATATTAGCCAATATGTATGGAATAGCCTACACATATAGCATACTTTGCAAATTGCAATACAAAACAGTTGTACAATGTACTCTGCAATAAGATAACCAGAGTTTGATTTCTAAACCAGATTAGTTCTTAAATAGCAGCTGCCCAATACCATGGTGGGCATGCATAATGTTGGATGCATTGTAATATAAGGTACGGAGAATGATAGAGCCTGTAGGATTATAGAAAAAGCAGTAGGGAAATGAATGTTTTGAGTTTCAAATACTAAATGTTCAGTGAATGTGAGTATATTTAGGTGGTTTAAATGATTAACTTTCCTACTAACCTTCTAAAAGTTGACGGTGCCAAATTCTTGCCAATCCATTCATCATTCTACTAACTATGACTGATTGTGAGACATGTTTTCCATAATGTATGTTTCATGCAGGGCCGGCTACAGGCATAAGTGACATAAGAAGTTGCTTGGGGCCCCCAGCCATCCCCAAAGGGAAGTGTTTCATTCACTTCCCTTTGACCTACACTGTTGAGATTTTCACTGTACACTGCATTTACATCTGCAACCCTGTGCAGGTGACTAATAAACTCTCTAAATCAAAATCTACTCCCTCCCCCCCATAAAAATAGTAAAATACACCAGGTGCAATTTCTACATTTGGTTGTGCATCAGCAGTTTCTCTCTTGTTATGCCAGTCATTCAATTAGCTTACAATTAGCCATGTGAATTTTTTTGATTGGTAGTTAATCTAGCCAGCTATCTAAACTTGCAGTAATCATGGCCGAATACCGACTGGGCACACAGGGCACGTGCCCAGGGGCCCTGACCTCCAGGAGGTCCCCATTGATTTTGTTAGTCATTCTCATTCAGATATCATATTAACATGGCATAAGTCATGGCAAAAATGTGTAGAATTTTTTGAATTTAGCATTAAAGGACCCCACCAGAGGGCAATGCCGCCACTATTTATACGTAATTCCTGTCCTATAGCGGAAATAAATTGTTTAGGTTCCACCTCCGAAGAATGGCTCAGGCTGCTAATACATATTCACGAATTGGGGTTGGGAACGTTGTGGTGATTTCCACGTAGATTCGAGAATTAACAACAAGTAGGGCACTGACAGCTGTCAGTGTAGCTAGATGGCATGCTAACCTTATCTAGCTAGCTAATGTTATCTGTTGTTGCTACACAGTATTCAAAAGATTAGCCAGCTGGCTAGGCTATGGCTGGTTCTGGAGCTGGATTCGTCATAAGTGTTTAGCGAAAACTTCACCACAGGGGAAACCAGTACATTTTACTTTGCCATCTATTGTTATCTCTATAGTTTTGTCACGTTCCATAAATTGCGGCCGCAAATCTACCATAGAAATAGAAAGAATAAGATGAAGCTCTGGTAATATGGATAGCCTACCTATTGAATAGTTTGGACTTGAGATGCGTTTTTCTAGATTGTAATGGACATTGGTAGGCTGCTGGCAGGCTATTCGGCTGCGCTACATCAATGCCAAGTCAGCCCGTGCTCATGCCATGGTTCTCACAGCTAGGGGAAGTGAAATGATAGGCTACAATAACTTTGCACATGATGCATGCCGCAAATGATATGTAACAACACCCTGAGTGCATCAAACACGAAATGAAACACCAATTAAAATGTAACAACAGCACAAAATATATAAACAAGTTTGTGCAATTTTAATTTGCAGGTGCCTTTTTATTATAGGATAGACACTTCTGATTTCTTGCTGCACCAATCAAAAACATTCATCTTGGGGCGAAGGGGGGAGCGGGGCTCCAAAATGCAATCATATCACACACAATTTTACCATTTATAAAATGGCCTTTTTTATACAGACTAGCTAAAAAATAAGTGAAACTTGACAAATTATCCAATAGATAATAACAAGTCAACACACCTTATTTTCATTTGGCTCAGCCAAAGATTATCTATTATATTGCTGACTTGTGAAGAGGAAGAACTTTGCAGGTGTTTCTGATTAATAAACAATGCCATGCTGGTGGGTGGTAACATTCAAATAAAACCCAGCCCTGAAAAGAAACGTAGACTGAAAAGTATTAGCACGTCATATCATAGGGTAGCTAGCACTGCAAAGTTCTAGTCTCCCGAGTGGCGCAGTGGTCTAAGGCACTGCATCGCAGTGCTAGCTGTGCCACTAGAGATTCTGGTTCGAATCCAGGCTCTGTCGTAACCGGCCACGACCGGGAGACCCATGGGGCGGCGCACAATTCGTCCAGGGTAGGGGAGGGAATGGCCAGCAGGGATGTAGCTCAGTTGGTAGAGCATGGCGTTTGCAACGCCAGGGTTGTGGGTTTGATTCCCATGGGGGGCCAGTATAAAAAATGTAATGTATGCACTCACTAACTGTAAGTTGCTCTGGATAAGAGTGTCTGCTAAATGACTAAAATGTAAATGTATAGTGGAAACACATGGCATTGGCACAAAAAATATCCAAAGTTACCACTTTGGATTTCCCACTTCAACCACAAATATATAATACTTTGACTAAATCATTGTGCAACATCATGGGTAAGCTATGTGCATTGTCTTTCAGCTGAAAAAAAGTTAATTTCCACTCTTGTGGGTGTTTAAAACTGCTAAAATGTATATCCACACCATGGCAAAATGGGTAGAATTGCAGGAAATTAGCTGTAAAATGTTTTTTTTAATTATCTCTGCCCCATGGCAAAATTATTAGAATTGCATTCAGTTTGTTAAAAAGTTGCAAAATTTTCTCTCCGCACCATGGCAAAATGTGTAGGAAATTAACTTTTATAACTAAAAATGTTCTCTCCGCCGTCAAGACAGGGGCCACGAAAATGTTTTGCCGCGAGGTGGGGGGTCCCCAAAAAAGGCTAGAGCCGCCCCTGGTTTCATGTACATACATTGGAACAAAGAACACCATCACAAATAGTTTTTACCATTTATTGAATACCGGAGACAAATAGCAAAGGTGTCTCAGGCAGTATTTGAAGTATCTAAATATAGTGTAACCTACCAATCAATGTATATCAAGTACCATGTAGGGCACAATCTTACAATGTTGCAGTCCAGAAATGAGAGCTTTACCATCTGCCAAACACCTGGGCTTCTGATGTAGACTGTAGAACTGTCATCAACACATGCTTCAGTACCCCCCCCCCCCCCCCTTCTCTCTAGGAGCATTTGTGTGCCCAGGCCCCTTAGGCATATCAAAATAATCCCACCCTGGTCACCAATTTAGCTGACCGATGTTGAGAGAGACAAGTGCCTTAGCAGAATGTGTGTGGTCCAGAGACGAGAACTCGACCATCTATGGCAAAAGTCTAAGCTCCTGACGGGGACAATAGAATTCTCCCCACTGCATGTTACAATAGTAAAGTAATCTGTTTGTAACCTGTTAAACTGATTCTACATTGAATTTAGTATTCGAAATGCTCAAATAAGCACGTGTATCTGAAGTGGGTGTTCTTCAACTCTAAAATGCACTAGACTTTGCAGACAAAATCCACAAAGAAAAGACAACAGGCAAATGAATATGTGGTCCCAATGTCTAAATAGTGACGGCGGGGCTAGTTCAAACTGCAGTAGGATGGTTATCTTCACAGGTGAGTGAATCAGCCCATGCTTGGTGAATAGTAGTATGCAGTATGAAAAAAAGTATGAAAAATGTATGCACTCACTAACTGTAAGTAGCTCTGGATAAGAGCGTCTGCTAAATGACTAAAATGTAAATGTAAATGTAATAGCGCTTGTTTGATCTCTGTGAGCAGGACACAGGAGAGCTGAATAGATCATGTGAGACAAAAGCGAGAGACAAGAATTTGTTAAATAAATCTTCACAGCAAAGGAATGTAGTTTGTGAGCTAGAAAATGAACATCCTGACAGTCTGAGGCAATTTCTTAATTGTCAGTATGAATTAAATTAGTGGGTCCTGCCTTTATGACTGTATTAGATTTACACTACTTGTCCCATAGATTTTTGTAGTCTTAAATTATTACTTGGAATAAACGGAAAGCTAAAACACTCCGTGTCCCGGAATGACATGCTAGCTAGTGATAAAGCTATCTGCTCCTGCTAGCTAGCAACATATCTACTTGTTGTAACTAGCTAGCTAACTAGCAAGCTAGCTACATTATTAAGGTTGCTGTGCTGTAAATTGGGAGTCATTTTACTAAATAGTTAGATTACAAATAAATAAATAAATACTTTACCCGATAGTAGTTTGTCAGGGAGATCTCTCTTGAGCTGTCACCAGCTGTTTACTGCTGTCTACTGCCTTAGGTACGATAACGTGATTAGCAGAGCTGTTAAGCAGAGAAAGTACCATGGATTGTGCACAAGTTTTTATTGATTTACAGTTTAGTACTATGCAGCGTTTGCCTGCCCAGCTAGAGAACATAAAAGTAAGAATTTTGAAAAAAATTGCAAGAATTGACATTGTCAACAAACATAAATGTGTTCAGAATAAATAAATATGCACAATATGTAAAAACCAGCTCCTCCCTCGACAGAGATGATCATCTCAAAAACTAAAGCAGATAGCTAGCTTGCTATGGCCCACCACCTATTTGGATCCGCATTAGCTTTTGCAGAAGCAGAAGCTACTCTTTCCGGGGTCCACAAAAATACAAATGACCTGACAAGTAACAAAACACTGATAGACAAGGACAGGACTGTCACACAAATTTAAAATACAATGATATACAAACAATACAACTAAAAAATAATACAAACAAACTGGCTAAAATAATACAAACTACTGTGTATGGTGCATGTATTGGTACTTGAAATGTATTCCCACAACAAAACGACCGCGTTCCAGTGTGGGTGCATGAATTCCGAAGTTTACCAAACAGGCACGGAAGATAGGGGCACTGTGGGCGCCAGTGGGTTAGAGCGGCTATTTATTCACCCCTCTCTCCTTGGCCCCGAGGTGCCCTCTTCGCTTGCCTCCTTTTATTTGTTGTGTCGGCCGAGCAAGCTTCTCCAATGGGCCCTTTGGAATGGAACGAAAAGAAGAGGCAAATGCAGCTGTGACGTGGGCGTTGTTGTTCCATTCACTGCGCTCGCTATGGCAACCGGGCAGAGGGCCGGGAAAAATGCGCCCCTTCTCTCTGGACAGCATCGCGAGAGAGGCAGCTGGAGGGTCGGTGACAGTTAATATCCCACTGCTCTGAGCGCAAGCCTCCATAAATATAGGCCTACACAAAACAAGGATTTTCTCAAAATGTAACTCTATAAAGATAAAATGTTTTCAATGAAAAAAGACTATACTGTTTGGTGAATAGATCTAGGCTATATTTGAAGAAAAAATAATAAACATTTGCACAAATGACATGGCCCATGGTTCTTATGCATTTGTACGCATCCAGTTTGTGGATGTTCCTCACAAAAAGATTAATAGCCTACTTATTCAGGATAAATGACCGATCGAACATACTAATAAAAGTTTATCGAAGGTAAAGTTTAATGACTCGTTTTTTCCACTGAGATAAGAATCTATCCAGTGTTTCTCAGTCAACCCCAGCTTTTCACTCTGCCCTGTAGTTTGCAACAGGACTGCCAGTATTGTGGGGCGAGTGATAGGGGCTCCTATAGAACCTCGCGTGACCAATGAGCGTGGTGCTGTCAGGGGTAACCACATCTGTCAACCATTCTTGGCCAATAAAGAGCGGAGCGAGGCGGACCTCAGGTGCGCGCCTCTGCGTCCCCTTGGCACGGCGCCCAGGAGATCGAGAGAGAAGCCTAGCTGCCCCGTGGCGGAAAAGAGTAACTGTCAAAGGCAGCTCCTTTAACAAGAGAGCTATCACTTCGGCTCCGAGAGTTATGGCGACCGCAGCGTCCAACCACTACAGCGTCCTGACTACCCCCAGCAGCGCGCCGCCACCGCACTCGGAGTCCGGGAGCATGCAGCAGGCAGCGGCGTACAGGGACGCGCACACCCTGCTCCAGAACGACTACACGCTACCCGGCAGCGGTCATCCCCTCAGCCACGCGCACCAGTGGATAACGGCTCTGTCGCACGGGGACGGGGCTCCGTGGCCGTCGAGTCCCCTCGGAGAGCAGGATGTGAAGCCTATTCTACAAAGCGACCGGGAGGAGCTGCAGAATTCCGCTAGTCTGCAGCAACAGCAGCAGCAGCAGCGACACCCTCACCTAGCGCACCAGGCGCATCACGACGCCAGGGCATGGCGAACGAGCACGGCCACCACGCACATCCCCGGTATGGCGACGTCTGACGGCCAGAGCCTGGTGTACTCCCAGTCTGGGTTCGGCCTGGGGGGACCAGAGCAGATGCACCACCACTCCCTGCGGGACGAAGACCACCACAGCCACAGCCCGCACCTGAGCGAGCATGGAGGTGGGGGCCAATCGTCCCTCTCGCACCACCAGCACGGGGGACACCCCGACCACTCGGACGAGGACACGCCAACATCGGACGACCTGGAGCAGTTTGCCAAGCAGTTCAAGCAGCGGCGCATCAAACTGGGCTTTACCCAAGCTGACGTGGGGCTGGCGCTCGGGACCCTGTATGGAAATGTATTTTCCCAGACCACTATCTGCAGGTTCGAGGCGCTTCAACTTAGCTTCAAAAACATGTGTAAACTCAAACCACTGCTTAACAAGTGGCTGGAGGAGGCGGATTCCACCTCGGGGAGCCCCACCAGCCTAGATAAAATCGCGGCGCAGGGGAGGAAGAGGAAAAAGAGGACCTCCATCGAGGTGGGCGTCAAGGGGGCTTTGGAGAGCCATTTTCTCAAAAGTCCCAAACCCGGCGGCGCAGAGATCACCTCCATAGCGGACAGCCTGCAGCTGGAGAAGGAAGTGGTGAGGGTTTGGTTTTGTAACAGACGGCAGAAAGAGAAGAGGATGACGCCCATTGGAGGACAGTTACCTGGAACCGAGGACATGTATGGGGACACACCACCTCACCACGGCGCTCAAACCCCGGTACAATGATCTGAAACCCATTATAGTAAACACACGGATCCCTAAAGGATATGAATGACCCCCTATATGTTTCTCTGTGCCGGGCCAGTTAGCATTGGACTGTAGCCAGTGCTAATTTTGGACCTATGGAACACAGTGGGAATACCGAGTGTTGGAACTAAAGCACTACACCCAAGACACAGCGAGAGCTATGGGGAGTTTTCATGCAGTGGAGATGCTACGCGCAATATTGGCTACATGGACCGTGTTGGTGTGTGTGCTAACCAAAAAAGGTTCAATATCATTGACATCAAATCGATTTTATGGTCAAGGCGCCAATATGTCGAAATGTGTAAAAAAGAAAGACAGTATAGGCTATGTGCACGAGCCTACCCGCGGGAAACAGGCATACAAGTTGCAGTTGACAGTCGGTAAATAAAACGCCATCTTTCCGTCATAACAAAAGCAACAGGGGTTTAACACGGTCGAAGCTCAATACACCTGCTGAACCATTTAATACTAGCCAGTGCCATCACCAGCATATTATTATTAGGCCTAGTGTTACTGTTATTACCAAGGTATTATTATTATGTTTCTACCACAAAGGCAAAGCATATACCATGGTTTTACTGTTTATTTCCAGAGTCATACGGCATGCATACATGGGCACAGGGACATGGGATATATTGAGATGTATTTTGAGATGTATTTAATCAATAAATCAATATGATCAATATTTAATCAAGTTCATTTCAATCAAACATTTGTCATAATTGGTTTCAGTTTGACTAACTAGCCTATATTTGAATTGCAGTTGGTTAATGACAATACAATTGTAAACACACTAGATAATACACTGTAAACAACATATTTACCAAGGGACAATATCTCAGTTATATATGTGGTCAGATTGTATCCAAATAATCTAAACACATTTTTTTCATCAACATTCTAATGTCATATAATAGGCCTAAATAATAATAATAACAATAATAATAATAATAATACAGTAATAATATTTGTGGCTTGTGTATGCCTTTGCAAGGCAAACACCACGGGGTCAAAAGAACCATGAAAATGAATTCATTTTATTTTCTCTTGACACTTCATGTCGTGTCCATCATCGTGTACATTTGACCGTTCTGCGCGCCTTTTTACAGTAGGCTATGTGTTGTATTAGTATATTTATTTATGTATTTCCAAAATGCTGTGACCAGAAAGACCGAGACTGTAACGATCATACCATATCACTGAAGCCTGCCATTTGCCTTCGTTTCGTAAGAAGAAAATAACGGAATATATCTGTACCAGCTCTGTCTTCAGTGGCTCCAATTAATCTATACAATGATTAATTCACTAAGAAGAATTATTCGTGGGATGTAACTTTATTTGTTTTTGTATGGCTTTGTATGTTTGTTTGTTTGTTGAATTTCCTCTTGTAGACCAGTGCCAAAGCACAAACACGTGCACATGCTTTTGTGCCACTCAACTCCTGCTATATAGGCTATCTGACAGCATGCAGGGTCTGGGTCAACTTTGGCAATTCCTGGACTAAATTCAAAACCAAGGACAATAGTCAAAATATGTAAATTATTTCAAGAATTTGGATTTGAATTTGAATGGCGTCAGGAGGAGGCTGATTCGGGATTTGAAATGGAGTGACAGGAATTGAATTAAATTCATGGGAAATTCTCCACATAGGCTACTGACAAAAATCAGATTACATTGGTATAGCAAATCTTTGTGAACCAAATTGGTTTAAATAGCATGACATATTTGGATTATTTACCTAAAATTATAGGCGTACCATCAAAGTATATTGTGTAGGCTATAGGGCACTTCAGCGAGATTATGTGAAAAATAGCTATTCCCCACCACACCAGTCAAACTAGTCTACTATTTCACTGAAAATTACATAAAAATGTAGCATAGGCTTATTTATTGACACAAGTAGGCCAAGACTAAGTGAAAAGGCTTCCTAGGAAAATGCAAATTGGGTAGGCCTACACATTCAATACAAAGAATTGCTGTCATTCACATTGATTTTTTTTTTTTCTTGACAATTCAAATTCAAACTCAAAATGTTGGATTGGATTTGAGTTCATAAGCATTCTGAATTGACCCCGACCCTGTGACTCTGATCAACTGAAGGGTAAAATAAAATAAAAAATTGCACAATTTCTATATTATGCTTTTTGTCATTAAAATGTATTTGTTTTTTTATAATCCTTTTGTATTCAACTCATATTCTTTGAGCCTGACGAATGGACCACGGCTGTCACGTACAACGCTGTCGCAACAAGCTTGAGCGCACGAGCCTGCATTATAATTATGGATTGTATCAATCTGTCTTGGTTGCTTGCACAAAATGTCCTTCAGCGGTTTCCGATAACTGTTTATTACCGCTGATTTGCACAGATATTGTCTTGGGAAAAGAAATCGTGTCCTTACAGAAGTAGCCTGTCAATAACATTTATACAAAAAATAATATTGTTCTTACTTTGACGCAATTTCTGTTTCCATAATTGGAGTCACCGTTTTCTCCATGTTGCGCAGGTGTAGGCCTACAAATCAAACAATTGCGACAGTTATAAAAACAATTTGCTTTTAGATGTGTTTATGGAAAATAGATGATTACAGTATTTCTAAAAAATACCCACATTTCGGACCTGAAATGCAATAAAATGGAAGAAAAATTATATGCTATTACAGGCTATTATGTGTAGACAAACGAAGCAAACTTTGTGACCAGGACTCAACAGTCGGTAAAATAGCTTAACCTAAACTTGCAGTCATGTTTGAACATATAGGCCCAGTACTTCTATTTTTCTCACATTCAGCCGATACAAAAAAAATCTAGATTCTCGACCACCAATACATGAATGCGTTATTTAATAAATATTTAAACTGGTAAGTTATCACTTTTTGTACCTTTTACTTTCAAAAAGCCTATGACATCTTTTTGGAAAAGGAGAAAGAAATTATAAGTGGCTATAGACAAGCTTACCGGGACCGTCGGTGGGATTTCCCCAGTAACATTTTAATATTTGGGCCTATAAATTAAAGCTCAATCCACATTTTGAGAATGTATGAACAGCTTATGCACATTATTCTGTTGTGGTGTGATGTAGGCTAGTTATTAGTTGTATAGGAGTATTTATCGTCGAAAACATTCCTGATTTCTGTACAATAGCTTACTTACCATTTCTGCTTCAGGGTGTCCTGTCCTTTTACAGTCTACGTGGTGTTACTGCCTCGGAGAAAAACATGGTGGGGTGCTGCTCCGTCAACCTCTGTAACAGTCTCACAGTGTCATCTAGTGGACTGTAGTGTGTATCGCTTCAGGTTGGGTTTATGGTTCAAACAGCCTATTGCTGCTGTTTTTATCACTGAGCACTTACATCTCTGTAAGAGATGATCTCATCTTCTGGCTCACCCCGCTTTTTACATCCTTGTAACAATCTAATACAAAGTCATCGGCAGTCGAATAAACTCTGTATGGAGAGAGAGAGAGAGAGAGAGAGAGAGAGAGAGAGAGAGAGAGAGAGAGAGAGAGAGAGAGAGAGAGAGAGAGAGAGAGAGAGAGAATGCCCTCAGTGAGGATAAGCAGATCCTTGATATTGGCAATAGGAAATTAATGTCAGTTTGCAGGGATCTCTACACTCAAGTTACAGTAAGGGCAATGCAGCCTCATGTGGCTTCACACACAGCATAGTTCATTAAGAAATGTAAGAAATATACAGTATTTATATTGTGCAGAATATGGCCCTGGTCGCCAGGTCGCAGTTGTAAATGAGAACTTGTTCTCAACTGGCTTACCTGGTTAAATAAAGGTGAAATAAAATAAAAAATAAAATGCATGCGTTCACGAGAAAGAGAGTGAAAAGAGAAGTCTGTGTGTTTAAAGGAAAGAGACAGAGAGGGAAATAAAAAAGAGAGAGAAAAGAGTGTTTATGTGTGTGGGAGAGAGAGGGAAAATGAGAGAGAGAGTGTGTGTATAAACCCAGCTCTCTGGAGGACCCTGCTGCCTGGATTCTGGCCTATCAGCAGGCGACCATCTGCCCTGCTCCCGGCCCTCACACTCCTACAGGCACTCTCTGCATTATTCATGTCATTATACACACGCACACACACACACACACACACACACTTTACAAACACACACACTCTCAGAGTCCTCTGCCGTCGGCTCCGGCACTGTAGTATGCCATCTCTGATATGGATACTTCTCCAGTGCCATTGTCTTAACTGAATTTCCCATTTCAAAACAGAGTGAGGCAAGACATGAGAGAGGAGAGCTACCCACCTGTCTATGTGGAGAGACCCTTAATGGATTTCAACACAATACGGCCACAGACTGAAAATGAGCCAAAGTCCTCCAAATCGTATTCTCTGGCTCTTATTCTCTGTTTGTCTGTCTCTCTGTATTTACCTTTCTCCCTGTCTATCTCTCTCTTTCCCATCATCCCCCAGTCTTTCCCCCTCTCTCATGTACCCCCCCCCCACTCCTCACACACATACACACACAAAGAAATGGGCAAAGAGGCTAATCCTCTCATATTGTTGGGTTGGCTTAATATTGTCTTAGCACACTAAGAGGGACACTGAGACAGATGTGTGTGTGTGTGGGTGATAACACACATTGATATACTCAGAGTATATAACTGTAAGAGATGATAAGATATGTCTAGGGGACCTATGAACTAAGAGAGAGAGAGAGAGAGAGAGAGAGAGAGAGAGAGAGAGAGAGAGAGAGAGAGAGAGAGAGAGAGAGAGAGAGAGAGAGAGAGAGAGAGAGAGAGAAAAATAAAGAAAGAAAGAAAGAAAGAAAGAAAAAGAGACCGACAGAGAGACAGAAAGTCAGACAGTATTGTCCTGATAGACAGAGAAAGCAATCCTAGATCTGCTATCATACAGAGATAAAACACAATAGAAACAAAAAAACAATAAAAACTAAAACACACAACAACAACAAAAAACACACAGGTAAAACACAATAAACAGGTAAAACACAATAAAAACCAAAACACAATAAAATAAATATAAAAACAGGTAAAACACAATTTAAAAAAAAAACACACAATAAAAAACAAAACACAAGTAAAACACAATAAAAACAAAAACACAATAAAAACAAAAACCGGTAAAACAATGCAATTATTTTCAAAAACACGCATGGTAAAATGAACACAACTATATTTAATGAAATATTATGAGTAATTCTTCTTCATACAGCCACTCATCTCTAGTGGTAATACATTCATAGGAAGTTCTTATCTATTATGTTACAGAGTTTTCTTTTAGCTCATGTACACATTTTCTTTTTCTTTTTTTGCTCACCTATACCCATTACACTATGAGAGTCCACACGCGTTTCACCACACACAACACAGACTGACTATGTAATATGGCTCTAGTAGTCTAATAGCACAGATCTCAACAAGGAAGTGACACAATAGGACTGAACTCTGACCCCTTACCTTTGCTATCTGTAATGGAGTGGGACAAAGTTGCCCATAGACACTGATCTAAGGTCATTTTTGCATGGCCCTCATGGTTAAGGTAAGAATTGGAAGAGGATAAGCTGATCCAAGATATGTGACCATTGGCAACTTCTATCTAGAGTATCTTAAAGAGGACCCTGGAAAGCCTATGTCAACAGTAATGATCCACTTGGCACAAAGCTAAACAATGAGGTATGGTAGGATGAGGATGACACAACAGTTTTTTGGTTGGTTTTGAGAATAGATGTGTACTAGTTAAGGGACATCATAAGCATGCCCCTATGAAACGGACTGGTCATTTGGTAGTAGGGTTTTGACACAGGTCTGCTGGAACAAATAATATTCATCAAACATTATTTCAAAATGTCACGATTCTAAGAGAGGTTTGGTTCAGGTTGAAATTGAGATTACAACATAGTTTTGACAAACCAATGGCAACCCAGTTCCAGTAGAATAAGAGAACTGCACGCAACATAGACATACAACCACACTCAATTGGCAGTATTAGAACAAAAGTTTTAAAAAATATATAAGAAAATAAATAGCTACATTACGTCAGTGCAAAAATAATGCCTCATAACATCCCCTCCATCAATACACAAAACAAATAGAAAACAAATAAATATAAAATAAATAATGTAGACTACATATAAATACATTAATAATATTCTGGCACTGGCTTAAAAGGTTAACACCAAGGACTAAGGCTGTGTCTCTCCCTGGCTCTTATAAGTGAAGGCAAGATACATGCAGACAGAGTATAGGGATGGATACAGACAGTGACAGACTGGTATACATCATCTACACACAAAGGCTTATGTATCACTGTGTAAATACACCATTTTACCCCATATAGAGGCTGACTCTGTTTTGTATTCAGATGTGGTGACAAGTGGTCTGAGCACTTTCACCTTGCAGGATAATAAATGTCTCAATAAGGTTTGTAGAGGATCTTAATCTTATCAGCAGCATCATCATCATCATTACCATTACAATCATTATCATCATCTTTGCCATACTAACCACTTCTCCTCCCTTAAAGAGAACCCAATCTAGCCACACTACTTCACTACTTATTCACTACTATTCTCTGCTGCCATTAGACCAGATGAGAGTCCTGCCTCTGTATCCTCTAATATGGCCAAGTGTAACTGTATCTGTGTTTGTTACTGTATCTGTATCTGTATCTGTGTCTGTATCTATGTCTGTATCTGTATCTGTATCCGTATCTGTGTCCATATCTGTATCTGTCTACATCTGCATCTGTGTCTGTATCTGTATCCTTGGTGTCCACATCACCAACAAACTAACATGGTCCAAGCACACCAAGACAGTCGTGAAGAGGGCACGACAAAACCTATTCCCCCTAAGGAGACTGAACAGATTTGGCATGGGTCCTCAGATCCTCAAAAGGTTCTACAGCTGCACCATCGAGAGCATCCTGACTGGTTGCATCACTGCCTGGTATCGCAACTGCTCGGCCCCTGACCGCAAGGCACTACAGAGGGTAGTGCATATGGCCCATTACATCACTGGGGCCAAGCTTCCTGCCATCCAGGACCTCTATACCAGGTAGTGTCAGAGGAAGGCCCTAAAAATTGTCAAAGACTCCAGCCACCCTAGTCATAGACTGTTCTCTCTGCCACCGCACGGCAAGCGGTACCGGAGCGCCAAGTCTAGGTCCAAGAGGCTTCTAAACAGCTTCTACCCACAAGCCATAAGACTCCTGAACATCTAATCATGGCTACCCCCCCCCACCCCCCACCCCCTCCCCTATTTTACGCTGCTGCTACTCTCTGTTTATTATCTATGCATAGTCACTTTAATAACTCTACTTACATGTACATATTACCTCAATTACCTCGACTAACCGGTGCCCCCGCACATTGACTCGGTACCGGTACCCCCTGTATATAGCCTCGCTATTGTTATTTTTACTGCTGCTTTTTAATTATTTGTTACTTTTATTTCGTATTATTTTATATTGTATGTTTTTGTGTGATTCTTTTGGGGATTCTTTCTTAAAAATGCATTGTTGGGTAAGGGCTTGTAAGCATTTCACTGTAAGGTCTACACCTGTTGTATTCGGCGCATGTGACAAATTACATTTGATATGATTTGATTTGATCTGTGCAGGCTCAGCTGTGAACACCCAGCCTGAATGCCTGTACATTGTACGCCACGAAACCAACTCATGACGTACGATGACTCTACACCCCCATTACACACACACACACACACACACACACACACACACACACACACACACACACACACACACACACACACACACACACACACACACACACACACACACACACACACACACACACTCTGACAGAGAAATATCTGCATACACACACACACAGTTACACACAGTCACAGGCCCCACATGCGTCTGCTGAATGACAAACACATATAATGGCCACATCTCACCATCAAACACCACACATCAGCCATGCACTAGAAATAGACCAATTAGAATAGACTGTTTCACTATTCCACATAGCCTACTATTAAATAAGACTAGCAACCAACACTGCGGATTATATTAGTTGTTTCATGCTTAGCACAGAGTGAATTGATGCTTAAAGCAACAATGACCATTCTCTTCCTTCTATTTCTAGATACGATTCATTCTTAAAGGGGGGTGGACACACCAGGTATGTGTGATGAAAACAGAGATGCTGAGCAAAGGCCTAAGTGTTATTTTCATCTATTGCATCTTTGTGCTCTTTCTCTGGCCTCAGGTAGACACATATGCACAGATGCACTGCATCACAATAAACATTAAGACAGGCCAGCGTAGAAACATAGATAACAGATAACCAGCAAGTGTTATTTTCATTGGCACCTATCAGCCATGCAACTCCATGTCTATCTAGTCTATTGTTTCATCCGCTCTCAATGGCTAAATGTACGTACACACAACTAAGGATCTCCAGTAGTTTCCTCTCCTCCTCTTCTTTTCTTCATCTGATATGAAAGAATTGGACAAGTGGAAGAAAGTTCCAGTAGACATCCACCATATTTCTTTCACCTATCCAATGTTTTCAGATCTATGCAGATTATAGAGAGGAGACGAGGAAAGGAAGCCGCTTTAGACTTTTGAGATGTCCCCACAATCTACAGTATCTGCAACTCCCCCATAATATCAGACTATTCTAAAAAGGATGAGGAAATACTCAACGACCTGACTGCAGATGCAAAGTGTCAGTCTTCTGGGAAGAAATGGATGCATTAGAAGTTCTAAAACAGATCCTAGACCAGCATAAAGTGGTTAGTTGGGGGTCACCAGGGAGTTTGGTCATATTTAACAAGCACTGAGATGTTGTATGGGAGAACCACATATTTTCATTCTATGACATTGGGATCATATATGTAATTAATAGGCTATCTATACTATGTATACTCATATTAAATCAGATTTGGGATCTGATGACGTATTTATATGGAACTGCACTCATCTGCATCTTGTCTGAACAGTGTCTGACATATCAATATAATATCAATACAATGATTCATATTTTGCAAGGACGCAAGTCAGGGGGTCAGTATGTCAAACACACATGGTTGGGACAACGCATCTCATTTGGGGGACACAGGTAACACACACGCTGTTGCCATGGTAACATCAACTCGACAATGGGAAACCCAGGCGGAGGAGTTTCTCAGCGATGGCGTCATTAACTCCTGATCCTTCTTTTTCTCAACTCTTTTCTCCATCGGTTTATCTTTTCCTCTTTGGCTGTTTTTCTCTCTACTCCTCTATCTCTACTCCTTCATCTCTACTCCTCTATCTCTACTCCTCTATCTCTACTCCTCTATATCTACTCCTCTATCTCTACTCCTCTATCTCTACTCCTTTATCTCTATATTCAGTCTTTCATTTCTTCTAGCCCATTGTGTGTGTAGAATCTCTGAATCCATCACTCATTAGCACAAACAACAACAGCCTCTGGCAACAAGAAATGCCCCCCAGTAGTTATTCCCTGCTCAACAGGTACAGGGCGCTGTGTTGGGGGGGGGGGGGGGGGGGGGAGGGGACGACGACACACGATTCCCCTCCTGGCGGTGTGTGTGTCGTGTGTGTGTCATACAGCGATCAACACTTGAGCTGCTCCATCTCGGAGCACTCCGTGTCCATGTCCGAGTCGTAGAGCGAGTGGCCCGTGTGGTCACTGTCTGGCGAGATTGTGTGTGTGTGCGTGGGCGTGTGTGTGTGAGGAGGGCTGGTCTCATCCTGGAAGGTGTCTGTACGGGAGTAGAGCCCCAGGTCCTGGAGTTTGGACGGGGAGTCATCGTCCTCTGTGGTGTCATCGTAACAGAAATCCTCCAGGTCAATGAACCACTCGGGCCAGAAGCGCCGGCGGATCCTCTCACAGTAAATGGCCAGGTTGATCAGCTCGCCTGGCGCGGATAGGGTGGGTCAAAGGTCAACACAAAGGCAAAGGTCAACAAGCTAAGCAAGATCAGCTGAGAATGGGTCAAAATGTGGTGTGTTTTATTCAATAAAGATGGAGACTCTTCTAGTCTGATTCCTCCCAAGGTTTCTTCCTCATCACTGTTTTTTTTTTTATGATTATTTTTACATTTGACAATTTGTTTTTATTGTTTTTCCACAGCACCCCACAAACAACACAACACAAAAACAAAATGGCCACTATACAACACATTCCCCAAGGTGATCAACATATGGTTTTCAAATTTCATCAAACACTTCCGGTTTTTATTTAATTTGATAATATACCAAATCCAACGGAATGTAGCTAGATAGTTCAGTCCTCCACTTTGTTATTGAGGGTAAATATGAGGCCTTCCAATTGATGGTTATACATTTTGTTTTGCAGAAATTAGACCTAGAATACAAAACTTTCTCTGATATTGATCATCAATATTGACATTTCCCAACAGACATAATCGTGGAGATGGACGGATATAAATTCGTAGACACAACGAAATGATAGCACATACATTATCTCAAAAAGGTGTCAGTTTATCAGAAGACCACAGCATATGTAATAGATTTCCTTTCTGCATCTCCAGCAGAGATGTGACATTTCTGGCAGGAGTGTAGTAAGTCCTATGAATTCTCTTAAATTGCTGTAGTTTATGTCTTAGGTTGTAGGAGCAGGTATTTACATTTTCACATATCTGTGAACAACGGTTCTCCTCAATGTCTTCCTTTAGATTTAGAGTTTCAATCATCCTTTCATATAACTTGGCAATCAACTTCTTTGGCATATCAGCTTCTTTCAGTATTTTGTCTATGCTAGATGCCTTAGGTTCATCTAGATTCTGTTGAAGCGATTTAATACGATTTCTGAGTTGTTAGAACTTAAAGAAATCAGCCTTGGATAATCCAAATCTTTCTTGTAATTGATTTAATTACAGTAGAGATCCATCATATTATACATGTTCAAAATTCATGATGACACTTTGGAACCAGGACTTAAAGGTGTTGTCATTAAACACTGGAGGTAAGGTGGGGTTATTCCAAATAGAGGTGCCTGGCGATATTGGTTCTTTGAATTGAGAATCATTGGATTGTCTGTTTTTTTCTTCAATGCCTTGGACCCGAAGTAGTGAATATATTTTAGATCATAAAGTATTACATTTCTGGCCTCGATACTCCTCCATGCACAGGATAGTCTGCTGTCCATTGTTTAAGTGAACCCAGGTGTGCAGCCCAGTAATACATTTTCATATGAGGTAGTCCAAGACCACCAGCTTTATAGGGTAAGTGTAAAACAGTCAATTTGACTCTTGAGATCTTTCCATTCTAAATAAAGTTGGGAGAGCAGGCCATGTATTTTATTAAGAAGTTGGATGGAATTGAAACTGTCAGGGCCTGGAATACATCAACTTTGATAATATATTCATTTTGATTATGTTGACCCTACCCAACATAGAAATAGGGAGAGATCTCCATCTCTTAACATCGGATTCAATCTTACCAAGTAAAATAAAATATTTGATTTTATATGCCTCCTCCTGATTGCATGGTATCAGTACACCCAGATATGTCATATGTATATTTGTCCATTTCCACTTAAATGTACTTTCTAAGCTTGAGAAGTCATAATTAGAAATTGGCATTATTCAAGCTTTCTCCCAATTCACTTTGAATCCTGATACAGCACCATATGTTTCTAACAGTAGTAAAATAAATGACAGAGAATGTTCTGGTTCAGATAAATAAAGTAAAATGAAATCTGCATACAATGATATAACATGTTGATCTCCATCAATCTCTATGCCCCTGATTGAGCCATGAGTTCTAGTTATTGATGCTAAGGGTTCTGTGGTGAAATAAAATAAATAACTAGACAAAGGTCATCCCTGTCTCGCTGCTTTGGGGGATTTGTACAATAGCTCAATCCAGGAGATAAATACCGGACCAAAACAAAACCTTTTTATGACAGCCACCAAGTATGCCCATTCCACCCTATCAAATGCTTTTTCAGCATATATTGATCCTGCCACTTTTGGAGCGTTCAAGTTCTTGGTATGATGGATTATATTGAAAAAATGGCGGAGATTGTCTGATCTGAGTTTGATCTGAGTGAATCAACTTTTGTATTACTGTTTGTATGGGAAAAGACAATACTTTAGCAATGATTTTGTCATCCACATTCAAGAGTGATATTGGGCAGTAGGATCTGCATGACAATGGATCCTTATCTTTGTGATGATTGCTCTAACTTGCTATTTTATTTCTTATTTTGAACCCCTGTAGGCTCTTTCTGGGGAGTAATGTTAACCATGACAGGCAATGTGGATTGTTGGTGAACTCACCTTTGATGAGTTGCTCTGGCCTTGTGCCCGGCAGGGTCCACATGGCAGGGGCTAGATGGCTGAACACAGTGGCATCCACCAAGGACAGCTTAGGACCCATCAGGTACTTCTTATCACCTACCCAGAGAAACACCAAGAATCAGGGGGCGAGAAGAACGTTGTCTGGGACGTGATAAAATGTTGACAGGAAAGTAGTCCACATGGTGTAGTATCCTACTTTCTCCAGAAGAGGACAGAATTGTATAATTTATCTTATTATAAAAAGGCTGTTCCTTCAAACACCTGAAACTGGCCATCGTACTGTAAACCCGAGTAATCTATACAACAATAATGGAACCTACAGCTGGCCTTAGCCCTAGATATGAGATTAACAAGGCTTCTAAGGCTGCAGACTGTACCTTGTGAAATGAGGTGGAGATTATGATCTTTAGGATTATGTGTGATCTTAATGACTATCTACAGTATACTCTCCCTACCGAGCAGGGTGGCCAGCGTTCTCATGTCCTTCTCCATTAGAGCGTAGACCTGCTCCTTGGTGAACCGTCCAATCCCGTGGCCGTACATCTCCCTCTTCACGATGCCGCCAGTCAGGTGACTCAGGATCCACTTGAGTAGGTCACTCAGTGGCCCGCTCACCGCCAGCATCTTCTGGGTCTCCTCCAGGTTGTCCACCCACTGACAGTAAGCTATGGTCCTGTCACACACAGACGTGATGTTCGTTAGGTCAACAGTATCTCAAATCTATACGCTGATAAAGTGTGGTCCCGACGGCACAGTTGGTTCGGAGAATGGTGCTTGAAACACCAGGGTTGTGAGTTTCAAGGGACAGATGTAATGGTTTGCAACACAATCACATTCACTAGTGTATCATCCTATCCCTCAGTATCAAATAAATGAGGTCTCCCAACAGAGCAGCATCTAGTGGATGTCTTGCTGTAGTGTCAGGAAGTGTCTCACCAGTAGAAGTGTTCCTCCACCATCTTGGTGACAGCCTGGGACACAGCCTTCTCTGGGGGACTGAGGTTCTTGTCGAGGCTCACGCCCAGCTTCTGCTCCAGGAAGTCGATGATGAACTCTGTACCAGACACCTGCTCCTGGTTGTACTCTATCCATGGCATCTTCCCCTGGGGAGACAGCTTCCCATCAAAGTAGTTCTGCATGACAGAGGGAGAGAGAGAAAGGAAAGAGGAAGAAGGAATTTCAATGGTCAGTTACTCTGCAATAGAAAATTACACCATGTTACATCAAAATCACTCATTGAAGCACACACCAACCCAAACATCGCTCTCTCTGTCTCTCTTTCTCTGTCCCCCCCCCCCCCCCCCTCTCTCTCTCTCTCTCACTCTCACACACACACACCTGGTAGGGCAGGTCCACCATGCGTAGGTAGGTCTCCATCTTGAGGCAGAAGGGGGAGAGGGAAGGGACGCCACTCTTTGGCCTGGAGAACTGGTGGAGGATGATGGCATCTTTAGAGTTCAGCTCCTGCTCCTTCCTATGGACCAGCCAGAGCAAGGCAGTGTGAGCTCCACATTCTAATCACTCATCCTTATAAATGTTATTGAACACAACTTAAAGTTAGTGCATATATTCATGAAATATGTGTGGGAATCAAACCCTCAACTCCGATGTAGCAAGGCCATCCTCATATTAAATAAGTGCAAATTAAGTCCCAATTCAAATACACTGTACATTATTTAGTATCTCTGGATATCTGGATCCCCTAGTAGGCTATAGTGCACACATGACACTTCCAAGCTTTTACATATATCTGGAGTCGATTATAGGCTAATGATCAAATTGTACTTTGAAAATAATCAAGGAAATGTTCTTAGATCTTATGCATCAATCTCATGTGCAATAGTAGGTCCCGTTTTACAGCTATCTAGCACAGAGAGCTTTGCACAAGACCCATGCTGAAACTTTCCTCGAACAAGGGTGCCATTCCCACAGGGACACTACAATGTCAAAACAATTAGGACACAACCAGGTGAAATACTGTAGCTGATCATATTACACGTTCGTACTGACCAACGTAGTCACAAATAGGGGCCCTATTACCTTGAAAATTAAAAGGATTTGAAACCGGTAGCCTACCTCATAAAGGTGCTGAAACACTAGGATCGCATGTTCTGAAATACTGAGGAGCTGTCCATTTAGCGGTGGTGCTGAAATGCCCACATACCTAAAATAAACTAACGTTTTGATCCAATTATCTATAGAATGCAAAGCACTTCGGTGTAATGGCACATAGGGAAAGTAAACTAGACAATAACTACTTAGAGATCGACTTAAAATGGGTCTACACTTAAAAGAAAGAGCACAGGCTGAGCAAAAAGAAGAGCTATGAGAAAACACACGCAGTGCTAGCCACGTGTAAAAACAAGACAGTCAAAATGCCATTTTATGTAAACAACAAGCTTTAGGCCACAACGCTTCCTATTGGTGTAGTGTGAAGTCAATTCAAATCGAATCCTACATCGATCTCTGTGAGAGTGTGTTTATCTAGCTGAGTAGGCCTTGGGGCTATCGCTGCAGGTAACCCGAGATGTTTTTGTAAGGACCGCAGCGACCTAACTCAATCCCCCCAGACATTATTTCAGGTAAAATCTAGGGATTCTACTGCGAAGCTGAAGTTTTATTGGTTACGGATGGTCAATTCCTGTTAGCTAATATCTATTCGGGCCTGGCTTTTCGCTGTATAATTCTCTCACGTGCGAGGTTAGTAAAGGTCATTCTATCACAACCGCAATGTTTGTCTATACTGCAAGACTCTACTCGACAGAAAACAAGAAGACATATTTGGCTTGGGTACAGCAATATAACCAATATCACATGCCCTATCGTCCCATGCCCTTGAGAAATCGTAAATAAATAAGAGTCAACCTTTGCAGCAATGAAAATGATCTTATTGTATTTACAAACAAATATCTCAAATAACAGGCTTCACGCTACATATGAACAAATCAATGGATGGTTTTCATTTGACATCTAGGCCTAATACCCACATCACTCGAATACGAAGAGCCATAACACTCGCGTGATTCATTGGTTTATTTATTTTCTTTCCATAACGCGACTTAAACATGGAATCTCCTTCAAGCGGACACGGGCCTTTAAGCTACATCCATTTTTGGTAGCCTACCTGATGGCGAGCAGCTCGTGCAGTAGATAGGCAGCGGCGGCAAGCAGAGCGCCCCCGGTCAGATAGAGCGTTTTCCGCCACCACGAGTCCGACCCAAGGAGCGGCATGATCCCGCCGTAGTCCTGCAGAGGGTAGGCGATGATGTACCCATACAACGAGAGCTGCTCATTGGAGCCGCACAAGCCGAAGGAGAAGCTCTGGTTCCGTCCAAGATCAACCACACATGAGCGCGTCCAGGCGAACCCGACGCGCCAGTACATTCTCTCTCTCAGTGGCCTCTTTCCGCCTTGCTTTAGCCGGTTTTGGCTTCATCAACGGGGGCTTCATGGGTGCCAAGGGGTCGTTGCGATGCGGGATGCGAGAAAGAAAGGGATAGCGGCCATCTCGCCTGGCGGTTGTCCCGTCCCCGCAGCGGGGCGGTATCCTTCGCAGCGGATCGTCGCCGCTCTGTCTCTCTGGCGTGACCATCCTGAAGTCTCGCGAGTATATATTCTGTTTCGCTACACAGATTAATTTTTTTTTTTTTTTTTTTGGATTATGTGTGTGTTGCTAGGTATTACTTCACTTTTGGAGCTAGAAACACAAGCATTACGCTCGACCTAAGAAAATATCTGCAAATCTGTGTACCGACCAATAAACTTTGATTTGAATCTTTGAGTGAAGTGAAGCAAAACGAGAGCTGGTAGGTCAGGATGGTCTTGCATCAGGCAACAGCTGAATGCCCCTGAAATACAAATAATATAGACATTCAGTAGTGCAAAGAAGAGGGAGCTATAAATGCATCAACCCATTTGGTTACTGCAATATTCTCTTTATTACCACAAAAGATTTTCAAAAAGAAATACAGTTCAAGTAATAGCCTATACTTGATAAACCATACACGTTCATGATGTGTTTCTATAGAGACGGGGTAAACACTTTGATGTGTTTCTATAGAGACGGGGTAAACCCTTAGTAGGCTAAACCCAGTCAGTCAAGTGAACACATTTGATAAATGATGGCGCCTGTAGAGGGGAAGGGAACTCTTGAGGCAAAAGGCTGTATCTCAATAGTCTAAAAGCTGGATCCTCTCCTCATTATCTCCTTCATCTGCAATGACTTGCAAACAGCCAGTAGGTGAAAGTAATATGGAGGATGACCACCAAGTCTGATTTCACCTAAATTTTATTTTTGAATCAGTGTATATGAAGCAACCTATACAAGGAGACTAAATTCACTTCAGACTATTGGGATGCATCCAGAGAATGGACCACAATAATAACCCCCCCCCCCCCCCCTGCAATAGGACACAAGTCTCATTACCTTGACAAACAGCTTTATTTTGTAAGGCATTCAAGCACCCGGTTCTGGACACACACAAACACATCACAGAACCCAAGAGAAACTCAATGTCACACACACACACACACATCACTCCCACTGTATTACGCCACAGAAAATATATCAATATCTACAAGTAAATATGCACACAATGGTATTGTGACACTTCAATTTGATTAAATACATGGCAAATGCAGACAGAAAACAACATTGGACCCTGGCTTGGGTAGGACTGATTCAATATGCAATCAAGAACACACAGCTAAAAATCCACCTCCTTTCCCCACCAAAAATGTGATCGTAACAATATTCTCCATCGAAAAAAAGCAGAATAAGGAAACATAAAAATGCACTTTTTTTTGTTGCAGGCTAATTATATCATGATAGTAAACACATTTGAGCACTTTTACTTGAAGCAGACAGCTAATACGTTTCATGATTTCTACCCAAGCAAATTTGCTAAATCAAATAAAAGACAAGAGTAAAGCTATTTACAAAGGCTGGAGATATAACAGGTAATGAAGACATTTGAATCTAGCGGGTATACCCCGGAAAATACATTCTCCCCCATGACTTCACCTGCTAAGCTCTGTAACCAATCAATGTAGACCTTAGATAAAAGGACATCCAATCGGGTCACACAATCAAACATCCGCACATCCTTTCAGATCGCATCTGAAACAGTACAGGGTCCAATCATCTTAGCGATACCAGTTAAAAGGACTACTATTCTCCCTGAGGAATGAAGACACTGCCAAATGGGCCACTCACGCACTCACAAAATCACTAATGATCAAGTTTTCTCTGGTCCCACGGAGCTCCATATTATGATTGTTCCCCGAGAGTGTTCAAGGAAGTCAGGATCATCACAACTCATAGTCCCCCCCCTCCCTCCTTACATCCTCCTGTTTCTCGCAGTTTGGTTTAGTTCCATAAGGTTCTCCTGCTCAGACGTTGAATGCATCAACCAATGGTTGCGAGCGAAGTCATCAACTGCGCTGTCGGGCACTATATTGCTATAACATATGTGGTTAGCTGATACGTAAAATAACTATCCAGGTGTTGTAAGATCTGCCATGTGTTAGCAACGCCTGGGCACAGGAACGCGCCCTTTAACTGTTCAGGGATGGAAACACAGGACTGCTGCAACCGATTGGCTGATGCCAGCATTCCTGTGCCATCTCTCTGATGAGTTATCATACATGAGCCGAGGTGGACATCCCATTGCCTATGACTGGCTGTAGGAGTTGTTCTGGTTCCCATTGGAGCTTTGGTCATTCTCACTGGTACACAAACAAAACAGGAAACAGTTAGAGACAGGAAGTGAATGGGTCATGTTAACAGTAAATAGCTGGAATACTGAGGCGAGATTAGGAAAGATCTCTGTACCTGTTGGGAGGCGGCTTGGGTTTAGGCATCTTGTTGAGCACTGCAGCCATCTCCTTCCTGTCGTCAAAGTTCTTCCACTGGTCGTACAGCTTCAGGATGACTCGGATGATCTCCAGGATCTGAGCAGAGCACATACGTCACCGCACAGACAATCAGCTTTCCTCTCCGATTGATTTATTAATATGTTTTGTGTGGCCTTACCTTCTCCATGTCGACAGAGAGCTCAGCGAACCACTGCCTGGCGTCTTTCTGCTGCACCACACAGGCAACATGCAGACAGGCTGTGGATGCAGGGGGAAGAATATGTGTGTAACACCTCACCTATATTTTATTGAGCTGAATATCTACCAGAAGGAAAGGTGAGAGGTCAGACGGGGTGTCTTACCTAGTGCAATCATGAAGGGAGGGTAGAGTAAACAGAGGTCTGTCCTATACGTGTCATTCACTATTCTCCTATAGAGAAATAAGACAGTGTTTCAATATTCTCATATCAAATCAATACATGCTCCAACAAACAAAGAAAAACTCATACCAGGCCAGTGGCAGTAGCATGTCCTCCTGCCCCATGTCCTGCACATACTGCAGCAGAGGTCTGTAGGGGTGGTATACTATCAAACAGCAGTCCTGGAACACGCATGAAATCAGTTAATGAATCCATCCATCCAACAAATGGATGACATGATCTAGCATTGAACGTATTGTGACAGAGACAAAACCTTCTATACTTACCATGAGCTCTAGTAGGTAGAACTCACATTCTAATATCTGTAATGAGGAAAGCAAATTAAGTACAAACTCAGTTTAGTAAATATATCAGTGTCATAGTCTCAATTTGTATCCCTTATCTCTCTATTATATAGTATCTGGGAATAACAACATCCTGCTAACTGAACCCCTACAGTGTGAATAACCATCTCCTCCATTGCGCCACACCACCAGAGAATCAATAATAGTCTACACAGCTTTTGGACAGGCAAGGTGTTAGGACAGCCCCAACGTGGTCCTGGCAACTCCGTGGAATTAGTAGATAAATAACCGGCGCTGCAATCGTAACCCACTTAGCGCCGCAGCGATAGATACGCCCCGGCGAGGACACGCCGCCGACCACAGTCAAAATCACCTCTCACGGCGATGGGAGTTTTGCCATAGGCTTGCAAACACTAGCTGTGGAATGTGGCGTCTCCGTTGACACTAACATACAACGTAAAGGACTCTTACTGGTATTTGAACTGGGTGGTTCGTGCACCGAATGCTGTTTGGCTGAAAGCCGTGGTATATCAGACCGTATTACACGGGTATAACAAAACATTACTTTTTACTGTTCTAATTACATTGGTAACCAGTTTATAATAGCAGTAAGGCACCTCTGGGGTTTGTGGTAAATGGCCAATACACCACGGCTAAGGGCTGTATCCAGGCACTCTGCGTAGTGTCGTACTTAAGAACAGCCCTTAGCCGTGGTATTTTGGCCATATACCACACCCCCTCGGGCCTTATTGCTTATGTATAAATATTCCACAATATAGTGAGTGTGTTGCCTAAGAGATAGGTCCCACCACCATGCAACATGATCGTAACATCTAGCTACAACAATTAATGATATCCAATGTAACTTTATAATAAATACTACATTGTTTAGCCTAAGAACTGTTCATACAGCACATCCTAAATGATTTCAACAGAAAGGTTAGGAAAGACTTACATGGTTCATTCTGTAAGGGAACTCCTTGGGGAAGGCATAGGAAAATCTTGTTTTTACTGTACAAAACAAAAACACTTGTTAGATTTGACATCAAATGAATGCAACCCATCAAGCCATCAGAATGAATGTAGCCTTTGTACCACAGCAATAGTGTATTTGTCATTTTCAACAAAAGATCATATCTAAATGGAAACGCTTCATAGTGTCTCCTCACTTACACACAGACGTAGCTGCAGAGATCAGACGAGTGTTTGAAACAACACCAAATTCCTGGAAGAGACAGTAACAGAAAGGCTTTGAGGAAGCTGTCATAGAGCAGTTTACCCCATTCAACTCCATCACAGACTATCTTACAGAGCAGTTAACCCTATCCCTACTCCCACACAGACTATAAAAACTGGAAAGGAATCAAATGGGATGTCAGGCCATATATACCTCCACTTTCGAGGCCAGGAACACACATGTAGGAGCCATGAGCACTGGGTCTATACTCTTCAGGGAGTACCTGCAGAGGAAGAAATAAGAAAGAGAGAGAGAGAGAGAGTGGGAGAGATAGAAAGAGATTAGGAAGAGGCCCAAAGCTCAGGGCTCCACGCTGACTTCTTTTTTTTTTACAGGGAGAATGTGTGCGCCTAAGTTGAAAAATTTAGGAGCACACAAAGAAATGTAGGAGCACAATGAAAAATATTTGAGGTAACAAGTCATTTTTTTTGTAGTAATGGTGAAAGCATGACGGTCATAAACTTCACAATTATCATCTGGGTGATTTTTCTCTAGGCGCACTGGTGCTCCTAAATTAAAATGTCAGGTCGTCCAGCAAAATATTTAGGCACATGTGGTCGCACTGTAGAGCCCTGTAGATATTATACAATACTCCCCTAGTGCCATTTAGAATTTGCTGATGGATAGAACATAGTGTGGTTGCCATTAAAACGGCATAAGCACCTGGCATAGAAACGTTTGAAGTAGACGGTTGCTGTAGCAATGACCTGCTGGCGGAGCTTCAGGTGTTCCCCCAGTGCCTGGATCACTGGAACAGAACACAAAGCACATCTAAACTCAAATGCGTCAAACAGCAACCTTACAAGACTCAAGGCACTCTTAAAGATATAAGATAATGTAAAGCTACACTATACAGTACAGCTACACTATAAAGACCACTTTACTTTTTCCACATTTTGTTACGTTACAGCCTTACTCTAAAAAAAAAAAAAAATCCTCATCAATCTACACACAATACCAAAGAAAAAAAACTGGTACAGAATGTAAGTATTCAGACCCTATGCTATGAGACTCAATTGAGCTCAGGTGAATCCTGTTTCCATTCATCATCCTTGAGATGTTTCTACAACTTGATTGGAGTCCACCTGTGGTCAATTCAATTGATTGGACATGATTTGTGGTCCTCTGTAGCTCAATTGGTAGAGCATGGCGCTTGTAACGCCAGGGTAGTGGGTTCGATCCCCGGTACCACCCATACGTAAAAATGTATGCACACATGACTGTAAGTCGCTTTGGATAAAAGCGTCTGCTAAATGGGATATTATTATTATTTGGAAAGGCACACACCTGTCTATATAAGGTCCCACAGTTGACAGTGCATGTCAGAGCAAAAACCTAGCCATGAGGTCAAAGGAATTGTCCGTAGAGCTCCAAGACAGGATTGTGTCGAGGCACAGATCTGGGGAACGGTACCAAAAAATGTCTGCCGCATTGAAGGTCCTCAAGAACACAAAGGCCTCCATCATTATTAAATGGAAGAAGTTTGGAACCACCAAGACCCTTCCTAGAGCTGGCAGCCCTGCCAAACTGAGCAATCAGGGGAGAAGGGCCTTGGTCAGGGAGGTGACCAAGAACCCGATGGTCACTCTGACAGTGTTCCAGAGTTCCTCTGTGGAGATGGAAGAACCTTCCAGAATGACAACCATCTCTGCAGCACTCCACCAATCAGGCCTTTATGGTAGAGTGGCCAGACGGAATTCACACCTCAGTAAAAGACACATGACAGCCCGCTTGGAGTTTGCCAAAAGGCACCTAAAGGACTCTCAGACCATGAGAAACAAGATTCTCTGGTCTGATTAAGTCAAGATTCAACTCTTTGGCTTGAATGCCAAGCGTCACGTCTGGAGGAAACCTGGCACCATCCCTACGGTGAAGCATGGTCGTGGCAGCATCATGCTGTGGGGATGTTTTTCAGCGGCAGGGCCTGGGAGACTATTCAGGATCAAGGGCCCTGAACGGAGCAAAGTACAGAGAGATCCTTGATGAAAACCTGCTCCAGAGTGCTCATGACCTCACACTGGGGTGAAGGTTCACCTTCCAACAGGACAACAACCCTAAGTACACAGCCAAGACAAAGCAGGAGTGGCCCCAGGACAAGTCTCTGAATGTCCTTGAGTGGCCCAGCCAGAGCCCGGACTTGAACCCGATCTAACATCTCTGGAGAGACCTGAAAATAGCTGTGCAACGATGCTCCCAATCCAACCTGACAGAGCTTGAGAGGATCTGCTGAGAAGACTCGGTGTGCCAAGCTTGTAGCGTCATACCTAAGAAGACTCAAGGCTGTAATCGCTGCCAAAAGGGCCTCAACAAAGTACTGAGTAAAGGGTCTGAATACTTACAGTATGTAAATATGTTTTTGCTTAGTCATTATGGGGTATTGTGTGTAGATTGAGGAGTGGGGGAAAAAAACAATTTAATCAATTTTAGAACAAGGCTGTAACTTAACAAAATGTGGAAAATGTAAAGCGGTCTGAATACTTTCTGAATGCACCGTATACACAAAGGTATGTGGACACCCCTTCAAAATAGTGAATTTGGCTATTTCAGCCACACCCGTTTCTGACAGTTGTATAAAATCGAGCACATAGCCATGCAATCTCCATAGACAAACATTGGCAGTAGAATGGCCTTACTGAAGAGCTGTGACTTTCAACGCAGCACCGTCATAGGATCCCACCTTTCCAACAAGTCAGTTAGTCATATTTCTGCCCTGCTAGAGCTGCCCTGGTCAACTGTAAGTGCTGTTATTGTGAAGTGGAAACTTCTAGGAGCAACAACGGCTCAGTCGTGAAGTGTTCGGACACAAAACCTCACAGAACGGGACCACCGAGTGCTGAAGCGCGTAAAAATCGTCTGTCCTCGATCGCAACACTCACTACCAAGTTCCAAACTGCCTCTGGAAGCAACGTCAGCACAAGAACTGTTCGTCAGGACCTTCATGAAATGGGTTTCCATGGCCGAGCAGCCGCACATAAGCCTAAGGAAGAACTTGACTGGCCTGCACAGAGCCTTGACCTCAACCCCATCGAACACCTTTGGGATGAATAGGAATGCCGACTGTGAGCCAGGCCTAATCGCCCAACATCATTACCCGACCTCACTAATGCTCTTGTGGAAGAAAGTCCCCGCAGCAATGTTCCAACATATAGTGGAAAGCTGGTTCTAAGGTTCTAATTCCTGAGCCGACTAAATGAAAAATCTGTGCCATGTGCCAATGAGTAAGGCACTTAACCCTAATTGCTCCTGCTAAATGACTCAAATGAAATGTAGGTAATTGTTGCCGGTTATTGCTAGGAGTACTGTGTCAAATTAAATGAGGGTAATAAATGTTGTGATGTTGTACCATTTCCCTAAAAGTAAAACCATTCTCCCACCACAGAGATGTATCATAGCATATGTATCCGAAGAAATACCATTGGCAAAGAAGATCTGCAGTTTCCAGTACTCCTCCTCAGTCATGAACTTGATGTCCTTCTGACGCTCCTTCATCAGGTCCTGCTTGTCCAGGACCCACTGCAGACTAGCGACAGAAAGGAGACAATGAATCACAACGAGCCATCTCATACACACAGTATCATAACAACAAAACACTGCAGATTGGAAATCTGAGAGCAGTGCGTCATTAAGAAACAATAACACAAAATGCCTTGACGACCTGCGCACACAGCTAGTGAGTGTGGCTAAGGGTCAAGCTGGCTCGCTGCACAAAAATACTTAGCTGACTCTAAATAATTGTCAGCATTCATATATAGCTAATTACCCCTAAGAAATATTGCAATGATAGGTATTCAAAATGTTCGTCTGGTACACTAATATTTACATAATATAAGACTAGTGGGCGAACAAGCTAACGTTAGGTAGCAAGATGGCTAGCTAAGCAAGCCAGCTTGCTAACTCTGGCTAGGCCCCAAACCAATGGAGTTTCTTTCCCATACTTATTCCTAATACATCACGTTTGGACAGAATACTTACTAATGCGAGCTCTGCCAGAAGTTCCCTGCCATGGCTTATGAGTTGAGGTAGAAAATACAATTTTAAATTGTGTTTATATATTTTGAAAGATGAGACGGGACATACAGAAGAAAGTGGTTAACTAATGAATTTGCAGTGCAACACTCAATGCTGTTCTGACCGCTACTGGGGCGTGATGTGCTTGTGTTCCACTTGGTTGTTCCTGGTGAACGCACATCTCCTGTTGTCTAACTTAGCGTGTAAATATACAATTATTACAGTATCGAAGTAGCCTAACCATCAGGGTTGGGGTCAGTTATGAATTGAGTTGCAAATTGCTCTTTGATTCCAATTCAATTCTTACATTTGAATTGAATTTGAATTCACACTCCACAGAAAGCAGAATTTGAATTCAATTTGAATTAAAGGAAGTACAGTTTAATTCAATGAAATTCAATGTACAGGTAATTCAAATGTTTATTCTGATATAATGTATGGTTACCAGTAACATGCAGCATAAGGTTGACACTTTTCATTTTTAAAACTCATTCTCCTAAAACAATTTAAAATAATGACAGTGGTCTGGAAATATTCTAAGATCATATTGTGGGTTGTCTATAATAATTCATATTTCCCTTAATATTTTTAAATATCAGAAATAAATAAAATAAAATCTCAGAATTCATTAGATCAAACACTGAAGTATGGAAGGGGACAATCCAACATCTCATGACAAAGAAAAATACTATTTGACATCTTTGAGTTATAATCAAACTAATATTTGAAATGGTATGTGTATTCTTTGCATTAATAAGTGGCATATCCTTTTGATAAAATATTTGTCAAATTAATGAGACTTTCATGTTTCATGTCTCATTTGAATTTATTTGAATTGCTTTGACTTCAATTCTACTTCCTTCAACTCAAATTCACTTCGAATTCTGCTTCCTGTGGGGTGTGGCCAATTCAAATTAATTGTTTGAATTAATTTAAATTCTGAAATGACCCCAACCCAACGTTTGCTACGTTGTGTAACGGTTTGTACTGAATGGCACGTTTCCCAAAAATGTTCTTCAACGTTCTTGAACAGATTTTGATGTACGTTTGCTCCGTTTGGTGGGTGTGGCGGGGTCTGCGAAATTACTCAAATGAAAATGTATTTAAAGGGCAAAGGCCATGCTGAAAGCCTTCTCCAACCCCCTCCCCGTTTTTGGCAATATTACGTTTAGCCCTCTTGAGCATAGCAACAAGACGGGTTGGTAGTAGGCAACAAAACCGACACGTGCACATCTATGGGTCAAAACAGACGGGGTTGGCTTAGATTGTTGACAACATGTAAACTATATTTAGTCTCCAAATGTTTATTGAAAATATTTGCACAATAAGCACTTGTTGTCTCTCAAATACATCATTACAATTTTTGGTTAGCTAGCTAGCAAATTTTTTGACATATTAGCTTTGACATGAAATAAGTCAAAACACCTCAAAACAGGACATGGTATCAAGAACAAGATACAACTAGCAGAAACAAGCCACCTACGATTCCACACATGCCAGCTTCTTGTCATTGTTGCTAGTGGGTACAGGGAGGACGGTGGTGATGGTGGTGGTGGGTACAGGGAGGACGGTGGTGGTGGTGGTGGTGGTGATGGTGGTGGCGGGTACAGGGAGGACGGTGGTGGTGGTGGTGGTGATGGTGGTGGTGGGTACAGGGAGGACGGTGGTGGTGGTGGTGGTGATGGTGGTGGTGGGTACAGGGAGGACGGTGGTGGTGGTGGTGGTGATTGTAGATGGTGGTGGTGGTGATTGTAGATGGTGGTGGGTACAGGGAGGACGGTGGTGGTGGTGGTGGTGATGGTGGTGGTGGGTACAGGGAGGACGGTGGTGGTGATGGTGGTGGTGATTGTAGATGGTGGTGGTGGTGATTTTGTATTTGGTGGAAGCACAGTTCCCTCTGCGGAAGCACAGTTCCCGCTCAGCCCAGTCAAAACTGTTCGCTGCTCTGGCACCCCAATGGTGGAACAAGCTCCCTCACGACGCCAGGACAGCAGAGTCACTCACCACCTTCCGGAGACACTTGAAACCCCACCTCTTTAAGGAATACCTGGGATAGGATAAAGTAATCCTTCTACCCCCTCCTTACCCCACCCCAAAGAAAAATAATAAAAATACATATTGTAAAGTGGTTATCCCACTGGCTATCATAAGGTGAATGCACCAATTTGTAAGTCGCTCTGGATAAGAGTGTCTACTAAATGACGTTAATGTAATGTAATAATAAAAGCTATCTGAGCATTCAGAATCATAACAAAGCATGGCTTAATGGCCACCCTCTACTATTTTGAGGAATTGTATAGATGGGTTTGCCCACATCATTTTCGTGACGTTGTCGGCAAACCCGTCTATACACTTCTTCAAAATAGGCTGAATTAATCTAAGATAAATCAAGAAATCTGTCATTCATGTTGTCATTTTTGCCAAGGAGGTCTTAAACTCGCAATTTTACGTCTAATTAAGATGTTTGGTGCAGTATTTCTCAAGTGAAAAATGTGCATGAATACTAGTTGTCGCTCGTTGAATGACTAATGATTCATTGAAGAATCCCGTCCATAGCTCCGACTCCTACTAGGAGTAGTACTGTTGACCAATCACAGACTAAGGTTCGTAAACTTCGGCTCACGAACTTTGACTTGCCTCAAGAAAATATGTTGTGTGCACAAACAGCCGAAAAAAACCATGCCAAACACCAAAACGAACAAAAATGTAGTCATAATATATTATGTGCAAACTGTTTAGACTGGGAAGCATTCGACAGGCTTTAACAGGGTGGTGGTGCCTCTATAGAGAGCAATAGTAATGGCAACTTTTTATAGACACTAAATCTGCCGTGATTCGTTTGACAAAGTCTATGGGGAAATGAATGGAGTTTTTGTACGGTTTTTGGCCAAATATAAGGTCTGTGGTAAACACAGGCTTAGGAGCTCTTATACGTTTTTTTCTATGAGATAATCTTTATCAGTTAATGTAACTTTTTGTGAATTTTGAATTATTTATGTAATCAAAAAAAGCACTTATAGCACAATTAAGGCATAGTGATAGACGTGATTGTGAACTGTGAGCTGGTTGGTACATTTTAAATTAATTGTTTGTCGGCTCTGATTGGTTGCAGGTGTGACTGAGAATACCCCATGCCATTGACCCTGCCATATCCTAACGAACATGACCATCTCTGATAGGCCTAATGGCTTATATCAACTAAGGATAGGCTTATAATATGGTAAGAGGTGGAGCAATTGAAGTTGGAAATTCCTGGTGTTTGTGACGCCCGCTGTTTGGTGCGACACAGACTTGGTGGGGAGCGTGGTGAAACAGAGGAGTCACTGTCAGTCCGTTTGAGTTTTGTCAGAGTCTCTAGCAGACAGTCATGTTAGGATATACAGTGCCTTCAGAAAGTACAGGATTAAATAGTTTATTTGCTCACCATCTACACACAATAACCCATAATGACAAAGTGAAAATATGCTTTTAGAAAGGTTTTCAAATGTATTGAAAATGAAATACATAAGTATTCACACCCCTGAGTCAATACATTGTAGAAGCACATTTGGCAGCGATTATAGCTGTGAGTCTCTAAGATCATTCCACACCTGGATTGTACAACATTTGCTCATTATTCCTATTCAAAATTATTCAAGCTCTGTCAAATTGGTTGTTGATCATTGCTAGACAACCATTTTCAGGTATTGCCATAGATATTCAAGTAGATTTAAGTCAAAACTGTAACTTGGCCACTCAGGAACATTCACTGTCTTCTTGGTAAGCAACTCCAGTGTAGATTTGGTCTTGTGTTTTAGGATATTGTCCTGCGGAAAGGTGAATTCATCTCCCATTGTCTGGTGGAAAGCAGACTGAACCAGGTTTTCCTCTAGGATTTTGCCTGTGCTTAGCTCCATTCAATTTTCTATTTTATCCTGAAAAACTCCCCAGTCCTTAACGATTACAAGAATATCATAACATGATGCAGCCACCACTATGCTTGAAAATATGGAGAATGGTATTCAGAAATGTTTTGTATTGGATTTGCCCCAAACAAACACTTTGTATTCAGGACAAGAAGTTAATTGCTTTGCCACATTTCTTGCAGTATTATTTTAGTGCCTTGTTGCAAACTGGATGCATGTTATGGAATATTTTTATTCTGTACAGGCTTCCTTCTTTTCGCTTTGTCAATTAGGTTAGTATTGTGGAGTAATTACAATTGTCACGCCCTAACTCAGGGGAGTCGTACATGTTGAGTCAGGGTGTGTATATTCTTTGTTATGTAGTATTTTCTATGTGGGATCTAGTATGTTTAGTTCTATGTTGGCCGGTGTGGTTCCCAATCAGAGGCAGCTGTCACTCGTTGTCTCTGATTGGGAACCATACTTAGGCAGCCTATTGGCACTATTGAGTTGTGGGATCTTGTTCCGTGTAAGGTATGTTGTGTGTGCTACCTTGGACTTCACGTGTCGTTGGTTTATTTGGTTTAATAAACATGTACGTATATCACGCTGCGCCTTGGTCTTACCCGTCCTTCAACGAACGTGACAGAAGATCCCACCAAACGAGGACCAAGCAGCGTGTCCAGGCGGAGCGGGTGGCCATGTCACAGGTGGCCAATTTGTGGTCATGGGAGGAGATATTCGCGGGGAAAGGACCATGGGCTAAGGTAGATGCCCAGGCAGGAGAGGAGCAATGGCAACACGGAGGAGGCCGGTCGAGGAGGAAGGCCGAGAAGCAGCCCCAAGAAACATTTTTGGGGGGGCACACGGGGTGGTTGGCGGAGCCTAGGGTTAGAGCAGAGCCAACTCCCCGTACTCACGCGAAGAGGCGTATGACTGGGCAAGCTCAGTGTTATGCGGAGCTACGTACTGTGTCGCCAGTGCGCCGGCACAGTCCTGTACGTCCTGTGCTTGCACCACGCACGTGCCGTGCGAAGATGGGCATCCAGCCAGGATGGGGTGTGCCGGCTCAACGCTCCTGGTCTCCAGTACGCCTCCTCGGTCCCGCACATCCTGCGCCAGTTCTACGAACTGTATCGCCAGTGCGCGTGCACATCCCAGTGCGTCCTGTGCCAGCGCCCCGCACGTGTAGTGCGAAAGTGGGCAGCCAGCCAGGACGGGTTGTGCCAGCTCTCCGCTCCAGACCTCCAGTCCGCTTTCACAGTCCGGTCCGGCCCGTTCCTGCTCCTCGCACCAAGCCAGTGGTGCGCGTTGCCAGTCCGGCCCAGCCTGTTCCTGCTCCTCGCACCAAGCCAGTGGTGCGCCGTCGCCAGCCCGGCCCGGCCTGTTCCTGCTCCTCGCACCAAGCCAGTGGTGCTCGTCGCCAGCCGGCCCGGCCTGTTCCTGCTCCTCGCACCAAGCCAGTGGTGCGTGTCGCCAGCCTGGCCCGGCCTGTTCCTGCTCCTCGCACAAAGCCAGTGGTGCGCGTCGCCAGCCCGGCCCGGCCTGTTCCTGCTCCTCGCACCAAGCCAGTGGTGCGCGTCGCCAGCCCGGCCCGGCCTGTTCCTGCTCCTCGCACCAAGCCAGTGGTGCCCGTCGCCAGCCCGGCCCGGCCTGTTCCTGCTCCTCGCACCAAGCCAGTGGTGCGCGTCGCCAGCCCGGCCCGGCCTGTTCCTGCTCCTCACACCAAGCCAGTGGTGCGCGTCGCCAGCCCGGCCCGGCCTGTTCCTGCTCCTTTCACCAAGCCAGTGGTGCGCGTCGCCAGTCCGGCCCGGCCCGTTCCTTCCCCTCGCACCAAGCCAGTGGTGCGTGTTCCTAGTCAGGTCCGGCCCGTGCCTGCTCCTCGCACCAGACCAGTGGTGTGTTTGTCCAGTCCGGCACGGCCCGTGCCTGTTCCACCGGTGCCTGATCCGGCTCCGGTCAGCTGCGCCACTCCGGAGCCAGAGCAGTCCGCTCCAGCGGTGCCTAATCCAGCTCCGGTCAGCGGCTCCACTCCGGAGCTAGAGCAGTCCGCTCCACCGGTGCCCAGTCCAGCTCCGGTCAGCGGCTCCAGTCCAGACCATGACGTCATCCCCTCTCCAGGTTCGGGGTCTCCCACACCAGGGTCCAGACAGGGCCTGGCATATCGTGGGAGGAAGGAGAGGGGAAGCAGCGCGCCGAGGTCCAGACCAGACCAGGGGCGCAACAGGGAGGCGGAGAGTGAGAGGTCGTCACGCCCCGAGCCGGATCCGCCTCTGAGCCGGAATGCCCACCCGGCCCCTACCCTGTTATGTTTATGTTGTGCGGTCGGAGTCCGCACCTTTGGGGGGGGGGGGGTACTGTCACGCCCTGACTCAGGGGACTCGTATATGTTGAGTCAGGGTGTGTATATTCTTTGTTATGTAGTATTTTCTATGTGGGATCTAGTATGTTTAGTTCTATGTTGGCCGGTGTGGTTCCCAATCAGAGGCAGCTGTCGCTCGTTGTCTCTGATTAGGGGCAATACTTAGGCAGCCTATTGGCACTATTGAGTTGTGGGATCTTGTTCCGTGTAAGGTATGTTGTGTGTGCTACCTTGGACTTCACGTGTCGTTGGTTTATTTGGTTTAATAAACATGTACGTATATCACGCTGCGCCTTGGTCTGACCCGTCCTTCAACGAACGTGACAACAATGTTATTGATCCATCCTCAGTTTTCTCATATCACACCATTAAACTCTGTAACTGTTTTGGCCTCATGGTGAAATCCCTGAGTGGTTTCCTTCCTCTCCGGCAACTGAGTTAGGAAGGACGCCTATATATTTGTAGTGACTGGGTGATACACCATTCAAAATGTAATTAATAACTTCACCACATTTTCTGACCATAACTCAGCTGAACAGAACAGCGCCGGAAGAAGATGGCTGCCGTTTTACAGCCCTCTAACCAATTGTACTATTATGTGTGTTTTTCCGCGTTATTTGTAATTTATTTTGTACATAATGTTTCTGCCATCGTCTCTTATAACCAAAGAGAGCTTCTGGATATCAGGACAGCGATTACTCACCTCGCATTGGACGAATATTTTTTCTTCAACGAGGCATTCGCGAAGGATATCATACAGACACCCGACAAGGCCCAGATCCCCGTCATTCGCGTGAGGAAGAGACGGAGATATCGCGGACGCAGATCCGGGTGCCTCGTAAGGATCCGACGGCGAGCGAGTAAACTGCCTCTCCCATCAATCCTATTAGCCAACGTTCAATCTTTTGAGAATAAAATTGACGATTTAAGATTACGGTTATCCTACCAACGGGACATTAAAAACTGTAATATCTTATGTTTCACGGAGTCGTGGCTGAACGACAACAATGATAACATTCAGCTAGCGGGCTATACGCTACATCGACAGGACAGAACTGCAGACTCTGGTAAGACAAGGGGTGGTGGTCTCTGTATATTTGTAAACAACAGCTGGTGCACAAAATCAAATACCAAGGAAGTCTCGAGGTTTTGCTCGCCTGAGGTAGAGTATCTTATGATAAGCTGTAGACCACACTATTTACCAAGAGAGTTTTCATCTATATTTTTCATAGCTGTCTATTTACCACCACAAACCAATGCTGGCATTAAGATTGCACTGAATGAGTTGTACAAGGCCATTAATCAACAGGAAAACGCTCATCCAGATGCAGCGCTCCTAGTAGCCGGGGACTTTAATGCAGGGAAACTTAAATCCGTTCTACCTAATTTCTACCAGCATGTTAAATGTGCAACCAGAGGGAAAAAAACTCTAGACCACCTTTACTCCACACACAGAGACGCATACAAAGCTCTCCCTCGCCCTCCATTTGGCAAATCTGACCATAACTCTATCCTCCTGATTCCTGCTTATAAGCAAAAACTGAAGCAGGAAGCACCAGTGATTCGGTTAATAAAAAAGTGGTCAGATGACGCAGATGCTAAGCTACAGGACTGTTTTGCTAGCACAGACTGGAACATGTTCCGGGATTCTTCAGACAGCATTGAGGAGTACACCACATCAGTCACTGGCTTCATCAATAAGTGCATCGATGATGTCGTCCCCACAGTGACCGTACGTACATACCCCAACCAGAAGCCATGGATTACAGGAAACATCCGCACTGAGCTAAAGGGTAGAGCTGCCGCTTTCAAGGAACGGGACTCTAACCCGGACGCTTATAAGAAATCCCGCTATGACCTCCGACGAACCATCAAACAGGCAAAGAGTCAATACAGGTCTAAGATTGAATCATACTACACTGGCTCTGACGCTCGTCGGATGTGGCAGGGCTTGAAAACTATTACAGACTACAAAGGGAAGCACAGCCGCGAGCTGCCCAGTGACACAAGCCTACCAGACGAGCTAAACCACTTCTATGCTCGCTTCGAGGCAAGCAACACTGAAGCATGCATGAGAGCACCAGCTGTTCCGGACGACTATGTGATCACGCTCTCCGTAGCCGATGTGAGTAAGACTTTTAAGCAGGTCAACATTCACAAGGCCGCAGGGCCAGACGGATTACCAGGACGTGTACTCCGAGCATGTGCTGACCAACTGGCAAGTGTCTTCACTGACATTTTCAACATGTCCCTGACTGAGTCTGTAATACCAACATGTTTCAAGCAGACCACCATAGTCCCCGTGCCCAAGAACTCTAAGATAACCTGCCTAAATGACTACCGACCCGTAGCACTGACGTCTGTAGCCATGAAGTGCTTTGAAAGACTGGTCATGGCTCACATCAACAGCATAATCCCAGAAACCCTAGACCCACTCCAATTTGCATACCGCCCCAACAGATCCACAGATGATGCAATCTCTATCGCACTCCACACTGCCCTTTCCCACCTGGACAAGAGGAACACCTACGTGAGAATGCTATTCATTGACTACAGCTCAGCATTCAACACCATAGTGCCCTCTAAGCTCATCACTAAGCTAAGGATCCTGGGACTAAACACCTCCCTCTGCAACTGGATCCTGGACTTCCTGACGGGCCGCCCCCAGGTGGTAAGGGTAGGTAACAACACATCTGCCACACTGATCCTCAACACGGGGGCCCCTCAGGGGTGCGTGCTCAGTCCCCTCCTGTACTCTCTGTTCACCCATGACTGCATGGCCAGGCACGACTCCAACACCATCATTAAGTTTGCCGACGACACAACAGTGGTAGGCCTGATCACCGACAACGATGAGACAGCCTATAGGGAGGAGGTCAGAGATCTGGCCGTGTGGTGCCAGGACAACAACCTCTCCCTCAACGTGACCAAGACAAAGGAGATGATTGTGGACTACAGGAAAAAAAAGAGGACTGAGCACGCCCCCATTCTCATCGACGGGGCTGTAGTGGAACAGGTTGAGAGCTTCAAGTTCCTTGGTGTCCACATCACCAACGAACTATCATGGTCCAAACACACCAAGACAGTCGTGAAGAGGGCACGACAAAGCCTATTCCCCCTCAGGAGACTAAAAAGATTTGGCATGGGTCCTCAGATCCTCAAAAAATTATACAGCTGCACCATCGAGAGCATCCTGACTGGTTGCATCACCGCCTGGTATGGCAACTGCTTGGCCTCTGACCGCAAGGCACTACAGAGGGTAGTGCGTACGGCCCAGTACATCACTGGGGCAAAGCTCCCTGCCATCCAGGACCTCTATACCAGGCGGTGTCAGAGGAAGGCCCTCAAAATTGTCAAAGACTCCAGCCACCCTAGTCATAGACTGTTCTCTCTGCTACCGCACGGCAAGCGGTACCGGAGTGCCAAGTCTAGGTCCAAAAGACTTCTCAACAGCTTCTACCCCCAAGCCATAAGACTCCTGAACAGCTAATCATGGCTACCCGGACTATTTGCACTGCCCCCCCACCCCATCCTTTTTACGCTGCTGCTACTCTGTTAAGTATTTATGCACAGTCACTTTAACTCTACCCACATGTACATATTACCTCAACTACCTCAACTAGCCGGTTGCTACTCTGCAACGGTACCCCCCTGTATATATAGCCTCCCTACTGTCACTTTATTTTACTGTATATATAGCCTCCCTACTGTCACTTTATTTTACTTCTGCTCTTTTTTTCTCAACACTTTTTTGTTGTTGTTGTTTTATTCTTACTTTTTTTGTTTAAAATAAATGCACTGTTGGTTAAGGGCTGTAAGTAAGCATTTCACTGCAATGTCTGCACCTGTTGTATTCGGCGCATGTGACCAATAAAATTTGATTTGATTTGATTTGATTTGATGCTCAAAGGGATATTCAATGTCTGTATTTTTATTTTTGTACCAATCCGCCAATAGGTGCCCTTCTTTGCGATGCATTGGAAAACCTCCCTGGTCTTTGTGGTTGAATCTGTGTTTGAAATTCACTGCTCGACCTTACAGATAATTGTATGTGTGGGGTACAGAGAAGAGATAGTCATAAAAAAAATCATGTTAAACACAATTATTGCATTTTGGCAGGTTGAAGTGGCCAGAGTCAGAGTAGTGCAGAAGGTGTCGCATGCTGAGGCAGTGAAGAAAGTAGAGGAGGATGGGTCATCCCAATGAGTAGTAGATTTGTGCCAGCACAGAGGGATAGGCCAACGAGTGATTTATGCTTCAGTAAAGTTGGCTTCTTAGTGTTCATAGCAATGGTTATCAACTGTACCACAGAAATGAAATGTAAATCACAGAAAATAGATGTGGTGGCTGCAGTGAAGTATTTGGGTATATAAGACTTGATTTAAAAGAGTTACAGTGTGTTTTGAGGGGTGGTGTCCTGTCCTCCCAGGCCATTGGCATGGTGCAGGAACAGATAGGGTCAAAGTAGTGGAATGGGTATTTAATTACATTTACATTTACGTCATTTAGCAGACGCTCTTATCCAGAGCGACTTACAAATTGGTGCATTCACCTTATAGCCAGTGGGATAACCACATTTTTTTTTTTTTTTTTTGTTTATTAATTTTTATTCTTTTTTCTTTATTTTTATTTTTATTTTTTTTTATTTTTTTGGGGGGGGGATGGATCAGCTTAATATTGCAGATAGATTGTATCTTCTATCAATGTAATTGTCTGCATCACTTCCAATCCCCCATGTTTTTTTTATTTTTTATATATATATTCCCCTTTATTACTTTTCAACCCCACCATCCTTTCCCTACTTGGAGTAAATTAGTGAACAACAACGCCCAGGCCTCTACTTCCGGTCTATACTTACTATCTACACCTTATGGACAGAGTTAATTTTACAATAATTCTATATATATATATATATATATATATATATATATATATATATATATATATATATATATATTTATTTATTTATTTTTTTGCTCCTGAACCTCTTCTACTCTCAACCTCTCCGATCATTTTCATGATGTCCATCCGGTTTGCTTCTAAATGCCATATCTTTCTAACTGTGCTCTTTCCCAAAAGCTCCCAACATACAACCTATATACTTATTATGGACACAGTATGCTTACATTATTAGCTATCTTTGTTATTATTTGTTGTTATTTGTTATTAGTCCCATCCTTCAACTCTATTCAATACCTCCCATCTATCTCTTAACACCATCCATATAGGATTTCTATTTGCCATATATATTTCAACCGTACTGTGATGTTTTACAAAAGTTCTGAACCTTTCTATTCTCATTGCTTCTACAGATTGTGAATTAAAAATAAACATTTTTGCTAAAAGTATTATTATATTATTGATTGATTGACTATGACTTTTCAGATCACCCAGTAATGCTATCTGCAAGGTTAGTTCCAGGTAAATATTGCAATCCTTTAGCCATTCCTGGACCTGTGTCCAAAAACAAGCTACAAATGGACAGAACCAAAACAAATGATCTAATGATTCTATCTCTTCACAGCAAAATCTGCAGAGCTGGGAAGATTGTATCCCCCATATAAATAACATTCTATTGGTAGCAAGAATTTTATATAATAATTTAAATTGAAAGATTCTAATTTTTGAATCCGGTGTCGTTTTGCGTGTCAGTTCATAAACACTATGCCATGGGATCGGTACGTCAAAGATCTCTTCCCAACTATTTTGCAATCTATATGGGACGGCTGTCAATCCTTTGGTCCTTAAGTGAAACTGATATACTTTTTTATTTATCACAGTTTTCCTTAACCAATTATGTTCTTTAATGCAAGGCCGACAGACAAGTTCCTTACTTTCTCCCCCTTCAACTTTCCTCTTCCACTTTTGCGGTAAGGCTGCAATTATTTGGTTGTAATTTTGGGTAGAGCAGACATTTCCATATGTTTTTGTTAGCTGCATGTGCGACATAACTCCACCAGTCCTACCGATGATATCATTTACGAAGATTATACCTTTTTTAAACATTCTGTCAAAAAATAAAGGTTTTTTGTCAATTAGTATATTTGAATTTAACCACAATATTTGTTGCATTATTTGTTCTGTCGTTTCTGGAGGATTAAATTGAAATTGCAACCAACTTTCTATGGCTTGTTTTAGAAATAGTGACATTTGGGAGATTATTTCCTTTTCAAATAACTGAAAGTGAGAGGTTGTAATCTGAATAAAGGGAAAAAGGCCTTTCTTGAACAGTGGGTGAGACAATCTTACTAATTTGCTTGAGAACCAGTTCGGATTTAAGTATAACTTTTGGATGACTGAAGATTTTAGTGATAGGTCTAATGCTTTAATATTTAATAATTTCTGTCCTCCGAATTCATATTCATTATATAAATATGCTCTTTTAATTTTGTCTGGCTTGCCGTTCCAAATAAAATTGAATTTTTTTTTCTCATATAATTTAAAAAACTGTTTGCTAGGCGTAGGCAAGACCATAAGCAAATAGGTAAACTGGGATAATACTAAAGAGTTAATCAGGGTGATTTTTCCACAAATTTACAGGTATTTTCCTTTCCATGGTAGTAAGATCTTATCTATTTTTGCTAACTTTCTATTAAAATTTATTGAAGTGAGATCATTTATTTCCTTTGGGATATGTATTCCGAGTATATCCACATCACCATCAGACCATTTTATTGGTAAACTACATGGTAATGTAAAAATTGTATTTTTTAGTGATCCAATACGTAATATAGTACATTTGTCATAATTTGGTTTTAATCCAGAGAGGTTAGAAAATGTATCTAGATCCTCTATGAGGCTGTGGAGGGATTCTAGTTGTGGATCTAAAAGAAAACATGAATCATCTGCGTACAATGACACCTTTGTTTTTAAGCCCTGTATTTCTAATCCTCTGATATTATTATTGGATCTGATTTTAATAGCTAACATCTCGATGGCCACAATAAATAGATATGCCGATAGTGGACAACCTTGTTTCACTCCTCTTGACAGTTTAAAACTTTCTGAGAAATAGCCATTATTTACTATTTTACACCTAGGGTTACTATACATGATTTTGACCCATTTTATAAGAGATTTATAAGAGAGGGATAACCACTTTACAAATTTTTTTTTAAACATTTTTTTTTTGGGGGGGGGGGGGGGGGGGGGGTAGAATGATTACTTTATCCTATCCCAGGTATTCCTTAAAGAGGTGGGGTTTCAAATGTCTCCGGAAGGTGGTGAGTGACTCCGCTGTCCTGGCGTCGTGAGGGAGCTTGTTCCACCATTGGGGTGCCAGAGCAGCGAACAGTTTTGACTGGGCTGAGCGGGAACTATGCTTCCGCAGAGGAAGGGGAGCCAGCAGGCCAGAGGTGGATGAACGCAATGCCCTCGTTTGGGTGTAGGGACTGATCAGAGCCTGAAGGTACGGAGGTGCCGTTCCCCTCACAGCTCCATAGGCAAGCACCATGGTCTTGTAACAGATGCGAGCTTCAACTGGAAGCCAGTGGAGTGTGCGGAGGAGCGGGGTGACGTGAGAGAACTTGGGAAGGTTGAACACCAGACGGGCTGCGGCATTCTGGATGAGTTGTAGGGGTTTAATGGCACAGGCAGGGAGCCCAGCCAACAGCGAGTTGCAGTAATCCAGACGGGAGATGACAAGTGCCTGGATTAGGACCTGTGCCGCTTCCTGCGTAAGGCAGGGTCGTACTCTCCGAATGTTGTAGAGCATGAACCTACAGGATCGGGTCACCGCCTTGATGTTAGCGGAGAACGACAGGGTGTTGTCCAGGGTCACGCCAAGGCTCTTCGCACTCTGGGAGGAGGACACAACGGAGTTGTCAACCGTGATGGCGAGATCATGGAACGGGCAGTCCTTCCCCGGGAGGAAGAGCAGCTCCGTCTTGCCAAGGTTCAGCTTGAGGTGGTGATCCGTCATCCATACTGATATGTCTGCCAGACATGCAGAGATGCGATTCGCCACCTGGTTATCAGAAGGGGGAAAGGAGAAGATTAGTTGTGTATCGTCAGCGTAGCAATGATAGGAGAGGCCATGTGAGGATATGACAGAGCCAAGTGACTTGGTGTATAGCGAGAATAGGAGAGGGCCTAGAACTGAGCCCTGGGGGACACCAGTGGTGAGAGCACGTGGTGCGGAGACAGCTTCTCGCCACGCCACTTGGTAGGAGCGACCGGTCAGGTAGGACGCAATCCAAGAGTGAGCCGCGCCGGAGATGCCCAGCTCGGAGAGGGTGGAGAGGAGGATCTGATGGTTCACAGTATCAAAGGCAGCAGACAGGTCTAGAAGGACAAGAGCAGAGGAGAGAGAGTTAGCTTTAGCAGTGCGGAGAGCCTCCGTGACACAGAGAAGAGCAGTCTCAGTTGAATGACCAGTCTTGAAACCTGACTGGTTTGGATCAAGAAGGTCATTCTGAGAGAGATAGCAAAAGAGTTGGCTAAAGACGGCACGCTCAATAGTTTTGGAAAGAAAAGAAAGAAGGGATACTGGTCTGTAGTTGTTGACATCAGAGGGATCGAGTGTTGGTTTTTTGAGAAGGGGTGCAACTCTCGCTCTCTTGAAGACGGAAGGGACATAGCCAGCGGTCAAGGATGAGTTGATCAGCGAGGTGAGGTAGGGGAGAAGGTCACCGGAGATGGTCTGGAGAAGAGAGGAGGGGATAGGGTCAAGCGGGCAGGTTGTTGGGCGGCCTGCAGTCACAAGTCGCAAGATTTTATCTGGAGAGAGAGGGGAGAAAGAAGTCAAAGCATAGGGTAGGGCAGTGTGAGCAGGACCAGCAGTGTCATTTGACTTAACACACGAGGATCGGATGTCGTCAACCTTCTTTTCAAAGTGGTTGACGAAGTCATCCACAGAGAGGGAGGGGGGGGGGGGGGGGGATTCAGCAGGGAGGAGAATGTGGCAAAGAGCTTCCTAGGCTTAGAGGCAGATGCTTGGAATTTAGAGTGGTAGAAAGTGGCCTTAGCAGCAGAAACAGATGAAGAAAATGCAGAGAGGAGGGAGTGAAAAGATGCCAGGTCCGCAGGGAGTCTAGTTTTCTTCCATTTCTGCTCAGCTGCCCGGAGCTCTGTTCTGTGAGCTCGCAATGAGTCATCAAGCCACGGAGCTGGAGGGGAGGACCGAGCCGGCCGGGAGGATAGGGGACATAGAGAGTCAAAGGATGCAGAAAGGGAGGAGAGGAGGGTTGAGGAGGCAGAATCAGGAGATTGGAGGGAGAAGGATTGAGCAGAGGGAAGAGATGATAGGATGGAAGAGGAGAGAGTAGCGGGAGAGAGAGAGCGAAGGTTGCGGCGGCGCATTACCATCTGTGTAGGGGCAGAGTGAGTAGTGTTGGAGGAGAGCGAGAGAGAAAAGGATACAAAGTAGTGGTCGGAGACATGGAGGGGAGTTGCAGTGAGATTAGTAGAAGAACAGCATCTAGTAAAGATGAGGTCAAGCGTATTGCCTGCCTTGTGAGTAGGGGGGGACGGTGAGAGGGTGAGGTCAAAAGAGGAGCGGAGTGGAAAGAAGGAGGCAGAGAAAAATGAGTCAAATGTAGACGTAGGGAGGTTGAAATCCCCCAGAACTGTGAGGGGTGAGCCATCCTCAGGAAAGGAACTTATCAAGGCGTCAAGCTCATTGATGAACTCTCCAAGGGAACCTGGAGGGCGATAGATGACAAGGATATTAAGCTTAAATGGGCTAGTGACTGTGACAGCATGGAATTCAAATGAGGAGATAGACAGATGGGTTAGGGGAAACATTTAGAATGTCCACTTGGGAGAGATGAGGATTCCTGTGCCACCACCCCGCTGACCAGATGCTCTCGGGGTATGCGAGAACACATGGTCAGACGAGGAGAGAGCAGTAGGAGTAGCAGTGTTTTCAGTGGTAATCCATGTTTCCGTCAGCGCCAAGAAGTCGAGGGACTGGAGGGTAGCATAGGCTGGGATGAACTCTGCCTTGTTGGCAGCAGAACGGCAGTTCCAGAGGCTGCCTGAGACCTGGAACTCCAGGTGGGTGGTGCGTGCAGGGACCACCAGGTTAGAGAGGCAGCAGCCACGCGGTGTGAGGCGTTTGTGTAGCCTGTGCGGAGAGGAGAGAACAGGGATAGGCAGAGGCATAGTTGACAGGCTGCAGCAAATGGCTACAATAATGCAGAGGAGATCGGAATGAAATGAACTAAACATCTGGGAAAGGAGAGAGCGGGGCCTCCCTCACCACAACTCCCAAATATAACTCTCCCAACTTCCACTTTAGAAATTATAATTGTTGTAAACTACAGCGGTTCAATGTTTCTAGGAATAGACTCTAACTTACTTTATTCAGCTAGCTAACTTGGTACAGTATTCTTCCATGAAAACCGCCCAGGGCACCGTATCCTATGACGCCATAGCTAACTAGCATGCTAGCATCCAATAACACACGGTTTAGCACCAATACTTGGTTACAACAAACTACCAATAGTGTGTTAACACACTAAACAGATAATTCGTGTCCGTGTCTAGTTCCTTTCATAACGCAGCAATAATTAAACGTTGGCTAGCTAGCACAAAGTCAGTCATGCTAGCTACACAAGTGGACTACACATCTCGAATGTTCATAAAGTGAAGCTTTATGTTGCAAAATTCTCATTGACTAAAATTATATTGTATTTACCTGCTACAGTACTGCTAGCTGGTAGTGTTGGCTAGCTAGCAATGGCTGCTGTGTTGACTTTGTTTGAAAAACGGCGTCGCTGCGAACAAATGTAGCTGGCTAAGATTATATTGTATTTAGTTGCTACAGTACTGCTAGCTGGTAGCGTTGGCTAGCTAGCAATGGCTGTGGTGTTGACTTTGTTTGAAAAACGGCGTCGCTGCGAAAGAATGTAGCTGGCTAAAAGGATATTGTATTTAGTTGCTACAGTACTGCTAGCTGGTAGTGTTGGCTAGCTAGCAATGGCTGCGGTGTTGACTTTGTTTGAAAAACGGCGTCGCTGCGAACGAATGTAGCTGGCTAGCTAACCTCGATAGTTTCTCTATACTACACCTTTATCTTTGATACAAATACAACTATGTAGCTAGCTAACATTACACTAATCAAATCGTTCCATTGTAATGTAATGTGTCATATTACCTGCGGAGCGAAGTACAGCATGACTACTCACCTCGCCTGCCGCTCACCATGAGTGTAGGTGGCAGCTGCAGAGAAGTACCTGGGTGTATGAGATATATTTATTATATTATTATATGTATATATATTATTGCAGAAGAGTTATAAGATGTTTTGAGATGATTCTTTTTTTAAATAGTGGTATACAGTTGAAGACGGAAGTTTACATACACTTAGGTTGGAGTCATTAAAACTCGTTTTTCAACCACTCCACAAATGTCTTGTTAACAAACTATATAATATAATATAATAATATAATATAATAATATGCCATTTAGCAGATGCTTTTATCCAAAGCGACTTACAGTCATGCGTGCATACATTTTTACATATGGGTGGTCCCGGGGATCGAACCCACTACCCTGGCATTACAAGCGCCATGCTCTACCAATTGAGCTACAGAGGACCAAAACTATAGTTTTGGCAAGTCGGTTAGGACATCTACTTTGTGCATGACACAAGTAATTTTTCCAACAATTGTTTACAGACAGATTATTTCACTTATAATTCACTGTATCACAATTCCAGTGGGTCAGAAGTTTACATACACTAAGTTAACTGTGCCTTTAAATAGCTTGGGAAATTCCAGAAAATGATGTCATGGCTTTAGAAGCTTCTGAGAGGCTAATTGACATCATTTGAGTCAATTGGAGGTGTACCTGTGGATGTATTTCAAGGCCTACCTTCAAACTCAGTGCCTCTTTGCTTGACATCATGGGAAAATCAAAATAAATCAGCCAAGAGCTCAGAAAAAGAAATTGTAGACCTCCACAAGTCTGGTTCATCCTTGGGAGCAATTTCCAAACACCTGAAGGTACCACGTTCATCTGTACAAACAATAGTACGCAAGTATAAACACCATGGGACCACGCAGCCGTCATACCGCTCAGGAAGGAGACGCATTCTGTCTCCTAGAGATGAACGTACTCTGGTGCGAAAAGTGCAAATCAATCCCAGAACAACAGCAAAGGACCTTGTGAAGATGCTGGAGGAAACAGGTACAAAAGTATCTATATCCACAGTAAAACGAGTCCTATATCGACATAACCTGAAAGGCCGCTCAGCAAGGAAGAAGCCACTGCTCCAAAACCGCCATAAAAAAGCCAGACTATGGTTTGCAACTGCACATGGGGACAAAGATTGTACTTTTTGGAGAAATGTCCTCTGGTCTGATGAAACAAAAATATAACTGTTTGGCCATAATGACCATCGTTATGTTTGGAGGAAAAAGGGGGTTGCTTGCAAGCCAAAGAACACCATCCCAACCGTGAAGCACGGGGGTGGCAGCATCATGCTGTGAGGGTGCTTTGCTGCATGAGGGACTGGTGCACTTCAAAAAATAGATGGCATCATGAGGAAGCAAAGTTATGTAGATATATTGAAGCAACATCTCAAGACATCAGTCAGGAATTTAAAGCTTGGTCGCAAATGGGTCTTCCAAATGGACAATGACCCCAAGCATACTTCCAAAGTTGTGGCAAAATGGCTTAAGGATAACAAAGTCAAGGTATTGGCGTGGCCATCACAAAGCCCTGACCTCAATCCTATAGAAAATGTGTGGGCAGATCTGAAAACGCGTGTGCAAGCAAGGAGGCCTACAAACCTGACTCAGTTACACCAGCTCTGTCAGGAGGAATGGGCCAGCTTGTGGAAGGTTACCCGAAACGTTTGACCCAAGTTAAACAATTTAAAGGCAATGCTACCAAATACTAATTGAGTGTATGTAAACTTTTGACCCATATGTGATGAAAGAATGTATTTGGCTAAGGTGTATGTAAACTTCCGACTTCAACTGTATAGGTGTAGGGTTGGTTGGTGGTGCAATGTTAATTTTTCCCCCCCTTTTTATATTTGCAATCATTTCTAAAAACCTGTTTTCGCTTCGCCATTATGGGGTATTGTGTGTAGATTGATGAGGACAAAAAAATATTTAATCCATTTTAGAATAAGGCTGTAACGTAATAAAATGTGGAAAAAGTCAAGGGGTCTGAATATTTTCCGAATGCACTCTATATAAACTATTACTAAATAATTATAATTCCAAGTCTACCCTAAGACACACACCGGTAAGACAAGGAGAATGGGCTACTGCCTGGGAAGCCCAGGGTTCAAGCTCAATTACTTTGTTTCTGTTCACACCTCCAATAGACTATGACTCTGTGCACCTGCCACATACATGCAAGCCCGAACATGCGGAAAGAATGGAGATATGCAGCCCCACAGTGATCATATGATTCCACTCTTGGAGAGATGACAGTATGAGGAAGCCGTCCACACCCCATCTTTTTACGACCTTATCCATGAATAGGTTGGTAATGGGTAATGCAAATTGGGTTACATACTTGTCACGTCTATGTTTTTAAGACAATAATTGACTATAATTGATATTCATCCTCATTAACCCATATGAACTTTAGATGGGATAATTACATGGGCAAATAACCAAGCTGTGGACACTAAAAAAAGACAGAAACAACATGTAAAGTCACAGCAGTGCACTTGGCACCTCAGACCCACTGGTCAGGACCCATATGACCTTTGAAGTGATGTTAAAAAGTTGTTCTCTAGTGAAAGGATTGGTAGTAAAAGGTTCACGTTCACAGTTCATTCACCTCATGATGCTCCACTATTGTAATTGAGGAGTACATTATTCTGCTTTGTAGGTTACAGTAAACATTCCAGTGTAATAACAGTCATTGTACAAGACTCATTCAACTCTCTATTTTTACCACTGTAATCTCTTCACGGAACCATGATAGATTTTTGCAGGGACGGTCAGCCTTCGGAATGGGGAGGTTCTAAATTCCTTACCGCTGGTGCGTCTTGCCCTGGAGGTGGAAACTGGGAAGGGCTGGATGAGATAGCTCAGGTATAAAAGCACCACCATCCCATTCCAACAAAGTGTGTGAACAGTTTCCAGTGTTGAGTGAAGGTAAAGACAGTTACAGGCCGTCATCATGAGTCGCAGCCCAGAAAGGATGTCTTCCTACCGCCGCCACTTCGAGGGCACCCTCGCCTCCTCCTCTGCTTCCTATCAGGTGCGGGTTTCGAGCCCTTCACCGACCCGAAGGGATGTCCGTCACCGCTCTGCCAGCTACAGTCGCAGCGGGGGAACCATGGGGAGGAGGAACCTCTCCAGCAACCGCAAGCCCCGCATGACCAGGTAATACAACTCTTTTGATGTTTTATTCTCTCCGGATAGGACCATTCTAGGCTACAGTTGAGGTTTTAATGTCATATCAGCGTTAACTATCCATTTGTTCTTTCACTGGAATACTGCTTCATTTATAATTGTAGGCTTGGCCTAATAATCACTGAATTCATTCTTAATGGGACACTCATTTCTTGATAAAATATATTTAACTTTGAGTATCAGACCTATTCTGATGCTTTCATTACCTCAACATCCAGATTAAAAGTGTTATAAAGTCAAATATAGTGGATGGTTGATGGCTGGCCTTGTCCCCTCCTGTCCTTACCACAGCAGTGTGAGTATGGGGGCCCTATGCTTCGGCATGAACATGGGGCTGGGGCCCAGCCTGGACCTGGATGCAGCTGCAGCGGAGAACCAAGAATTCATGAGCACCCGCACCGGCGAGAGGCAGGAGATGGTGGCCCTCAACGACCGCCTGGCTATCTACATCGAGAAGGCAAGACCACACCTCATCTCACACGTTCTGTCACTCATACTCTCCTCTGTCTCACTAAACTATATGCCACACTCAGTCACATGCAAACCTATGTTTATCTGCACTCTCTCTCACTCACAAACCCATGTTCTGTCCCAGGTACGTACTCTGGAGGGGCAGAACAAGCTGCTGGAGGCTGAGATTGATGCTCTGCAGAACCGCTATGTGAAGCCGTCTGGGCTGAGACAGCTCTACGAGGGCCAGCTGAGACAGCTCCACCGGATCGCTGAGCAGATGAGAGTGCAGAGGGTGAGCTTTATGACCACCTATAGCCTATGCATGATATTTACTTTTACAATGGTGGACTGGGATGAGACAGACAGGTATTGGGTTTGACTGTTTCCTCCACCCTAAGGACCTGGCTGTAGCGGCCAAGGGGGCCATGGCAGGACAGGTGGAGGTGCTCAAGGTCAAATATGAGGAGGCTCTGGAGGCCAGGAAGAAGGCAGAGTTGGAGATCGAAGCCTTCCGCCCCGTGAGTCAAACACAGATGCAGACATAACCATTAAACAATATCAACATGAACTCAAATTGTACACACACAGAATCACCTACCTCATTTACCAGGCTGTCAATGTACTCTCTTCCCAGTTATTCCTGTGTACAAACTCAATAATAAATTCATCCTCTAACCTTCCTCTCTGGCAGGATGTGGATAGAGCCACCTCGGCCCGTATCGGCCTGGAGAAGCAGCTGGAGAACCTGGAGGTGGAGCTGGCCTTCCTGACCAGAGTTCACAAAGAGGTAACACGTCTGGGTCTATATCTGTGTCTACGTCTGTCTAGTGTCTTTCACTGTCTTGATTCACAGAGGGGCAACATACCACTGTCTGTCATATATCTATTTTCACATTGAGGCAGTCCATTTCTTTCTGTATCTGTTCACAAAGGTGGACTGTAACATACTGTATTTTACATACTGTATGTGTCTATAGCAGCATCTGTTTGGTATGACTTGTGGTCATCACAGGCATGCAGTTGAATTCACACAACTGCTGGAATGACCTGCTAATTACTTTTTATGACAGTATATGAGTTAAAGTGGGAGAGGTTGGATCATGGGCTAGTGATTGAGAGTTTTCTGATGCAAACTTTATCGACTAACTGTGAAAACTGTGAAATTCACAGAAGGAATGAGTAGGCTCCATTTTGTTTGCCCCTGTCAGGAAATTGAGGAGCTGATGCAGCAGATCTACGTGGCGGTGGCCAAGGTGGACATTACCTTTGCCCTCCCTGACCTCTCCTCCGCCCTCAAACAAATCCAGTCCCAGTACGACAGCATCGCCGCCAGAAACCTACAGGTACCAATTGCAGATAATACTCGATTTATTACACATAACTTCATATGTGATTACATAATTACACAGAAAACTGAATCCATTTTGTTTCTGTTGTTCCTCAGGAGATGGACGCTTGGTACAAGTCAAAGTTCCAGGACCTGAACGATGTGACAACCAAACACGTTCAAAGCGTTCGAAGTGTGAGAGAGGAAATCGCAAGTTACAAGAGAGATGTAAGTGGGACCCTCTTTTCTCATCATCGTTAATACTGTTATTGACACCACCAATCAACAGATTGAAAACACGGGTGTGTTAAGGTAGAATTAAGGTTAGGGTTAGGGTAAGGGTTAGGTTTAGGGGTTAGGGAAAATAGTACTTTGAATGGTTATAATTGTGTGTCCCCACAAGGTTAGTTAAACAAGACTATGTGTGTTTGTCTCTGTGTGTAGAGCTTAAACCTGGTGCGTGAGTTGGAGTCCATGAAGACGAGGAATGAATCTCTGAAGGTTCAGATTCGTGACGCTGTGGAGAGACACAAGAAAGAACAGGAGACACTGCTGGTGAGTAGTACTACTCTCACTACACACCTTTACTGTAGAAAGAAGCATGGGAGGTCAGAATGGATATTTGCTCTACAAAGTGGGCAATAAGTGAGAGTTCTTTAAAATTGACTCTAACAGCCGGTCACAATTGGCTCCCTATGACCTAAAAGCTTGTGTGTGTTTCCCACAGGAGCGTATTGAGGGGCTGAAGCTGGAGCTGAAGGTGATGAAGGAGAAGATAGCTTTGCTGCTGAGGGAGTACCAGGAGCTGCTCAACGTCAAGATGGCCCTTGAGATTGAGATCACCACCTACAGGTGACAATCATAACTCCCCTATAGTCTAAACAGGCCTTTTCTGCTCCTCATTTCCCCCACTTGAAGAGAAAAGAACTGGACAGGTCAAAGCAGATTGCGCCAAGTATTGCTTTCAGCTATCCTGGGTTTGTCAGATCTGTGTGGGAGGCAAGGAAAGGCAGCAACGCAACTATTTTGATATGCAGCCTACTTTATGTTTGCTAAGTGTAAATCTGTGACTTCTACGTGTCGTCTCTGTGGTTGTGTATTTGGCAGGGCGCTGATCGAGGGCGAGGACACCCGTCTCAGCACCATGGTACAGAGCATGTCCCTGGGTGGAGGAGGAAGAGGCGGAGTGGCCATCAGCGCTAGCTCCACCTCTGCCTCGGTTAGCGCCGCCTCTGTCAGCGGATACGGGTATGGGGCCGGGCTGGGCAGAACTCCTGCTAATGGAACTGGGGGCACCAAAGAGGCCCCTGACGTGGCAGTGATATCACCAGAGAGCCAGACGGAGAGCTACGAGGAACAGTCAGTGGAGATGACTGAGCGGAAGACTCTTCTCATCAGGTAGAGCAAGCCTTGGTCACAATTTAAACCATACTGGGAGATAATCTTACCTATAATCTGTCGATAAAATATGGCATACCAGTAGTCTGTTTTGTCATCTGAATATGTGACGGAGGACATTTTTGTATTTACATATATTTGTATTCAATATTAAATTTGTCACCCAGTGTTGTTTTCAAACCCCTTTTTCCCCTGCCCTTTCCCATTTTCTCTCAGAACAGTTAAGACAGATGACATGTATGAGAGCGACACACAGGAATGCACCATTACCATCTCTGGAGCTGCTGACGACACAGACGAGGACTAGAGATGGAAGTCCAGGCTCCTAACTCCTACACCACCGTATGAATGTTAGAGCCCTTCCACCCTTGCCCCCAAAAAATGTAGCCCACACCAACCCCCTAGGATAGTGGTCTTCAGGATCAGGACCCCTATGGTCCTCTTCTGTGTGTGTCTCTGTCTCTGCCTGCACTAAACTCTGTCTTAGCCTCACATTGCCTTTCTGTTAGCCTTTAACTCCCTGTGTGTGTCTGAGAACCATATCGCTCTACAAGCAACAAATTAAAAAACAAAACAGCAAAGCAATTACAATATTTTCTCTTGATGTGGTAATTTCCAAACATATTTAGGTAAAAAATAAATATAGAATAAGTTTGATGTCAGTTTCCTATTTTTACTCCTGGTGTTCAACAATTACATAGCAGCACAGTCTTTCTAGTTGAGGTCCGTTCAAAGCAGTGCAATTACTCCGCTATAAACAGTAATGCAAAAATTGATCTACAATAACTGCTAATGTAAAACATTTACATAATTACATGGGAATAATACAAAACCACTACATTGACAGAGGATTAAGGTTGGGTAAAAAAGGGGATTACAAGTTTAACCTTATTTAGCATATTTTCCCTTCATTGTCCAATACAGTGATTCCCTTTCCTTCACGGACTGAAATTGTTCAGACTCAGAAAAGTAATACTACAGTATTAAATGCAGTATACAGTATAAAATGATTTGGCACCTGATAAAGACTACAAACGATGTACAATCATGGCTGGAGGAAGTTATGTAACCTTTAGATGCACGTAAAAATAAAAGGACAGAATTGTTCGATAGACATTGCATAATGTGTGTGTTTATAAAGGATAGGACTCCTCTGCCACTACTCCAAAAAGGCGGTACACTACCAGGCTAACTTCATGTGCCAGGGCATCAGCACTCTCCTGAAACACACAAATACATCACCATCATCAGACAGTGAGCGACAGAAAAATAATGCGTAAAGAAAGGTAAAGACATAGCAAGTGAACAAGAAAGGTGAATTGAGTGAATCACTATCACTCCATGTGATAGTAGGTCTGAGTGTCAGCATTCAGTCCCACCTGTGTGTCTGCCTCAGCGTACACTCGGACCACATCCTCAGTGCCCGAGGGACGGACAAAGGAGCGTGCCTGTCTGTACTTACTCACTAGGCTGTCTATGGCCTCCTGCAGACCTGCTGGACTCACTGTTCTCCTCTCTGCATCTGTAGTGTCAATCACTCGCCGGTCTGCCACCTACAGGCCACACAACAACACTGCAACTGAGGCACCAGGATAAACTGTGTTAAAACATATGTATTAGATTTCTTTATTATACAGGCATTTAAAGTAACATATGATGCAACTCCCTGAGTGCACACAGGCACCCACCCACACACACACACCTTCACTTTGAGCTGTCTGTTGGGCAGGTCTGTGTAGATTGCGTCCCATTGTTGTAATGTCATCCCTCTGATGGCTAACACAGCCTCAATCAGAAGCATGTCAGAGACAGCATCTCCTACTGTCTACACACACAGCGAGAGACAGACAGAGAGAGAGACAGAGATATATAAAATGTCAGTTATGCACACAGGATTGGACCCGTCATTGCAATGAACATGTGTAGTCACTATTGCTAAAATGGTTGATTGTGTTGCCATGTCCATGTGTGGTCATGCCTGGTTGATGAGGTTGACCGTGTTCTGCAGTAGCAGTGCAGCTCTCTTCCTCTCGTCGTTGGTGTTGGAGTCGTGGGCTAGCTGCTGGATCTTCTCTTCTGCTGCTTTACTGAACAGGACCTGAGATGGGACCGCAACACAACCACAACATGACCGTAATCATACAGACAGGCCGTCATTGAGTGGGTACATTCAAGCAATATACCCGTCAGAGATTAGTGTGTGAGCATGTTTCCGACTCACAGTTCCATGGCCGTTGGCCTCGAAGTAAACACCAATGTCAAACTCCTGGGCTGCATGGTGAAGGTGTTTAACTCCTGTCTTGGTACACCTCACTAACACCTGGAGAGAGGAGAGGTCAGCACTGATAGCATTGTGAGTTGGAAAGACTAAGCTGTGTGTGTCCTCACCTTCAATTAAAAGTGCTTGCAAATGAGTAAACATGCTTTATAAAACAATATGTATGATTATAAGTACTCACCAATTTTTGTAATACTATTTTTTTTATAGAATATGTTCACTATTTATAAAGAGTTTAGTCATGCTTATTCATGAAGGTTATTAAAGTGTTACAGGCAGACAGAGAGATTATGTAGTCTTGCGTTCTTAGTGAGCTGGATGAAAGCCTGGGAGAGTTTCTGGTAATAACCCTTGACCGTGGCTTTCGCCATAGCGACCCTGGGTGTTCTGACATCACACCATGTAGTGCAGCTGGGGTGTGGTCACCAAGCCATAATCTGATAGACAGGAAGAGTCACCAATAAGTGATTTCCAAACAAGAAGAAGAACCAACAATCAATCACATACCAAGGTGTAGTTGAACCTAAGAGTTAATGCACCTTTAATGTGGCTTTCCAGGGCTTGGACTCCATCCAGTACTGCCTGTGATTGGCTCTCACTGCTGGGCCTGAAGTAACACAACCAATGAGATTAAATATCTGAGATAACCTTGGTTGAGTTATTTTTGCATCACCAGGTCCCCCGGGTGGGCTGAGTTTAAGTATTTTAGATCATTCCATTGGTCCTAAAGTGACATTTCCACCCACCCGGGACAATGGGCGATGCAAAATTAACTTTCCCCCTGTCATATTGCTAACCCTTGATATTCAAGATTATAGTTTAGTTTCTAGACTAGAGAATGTTAATACCCCAGTACCTGGTATCTTTGCCCACAAACACGCTGGCCTCCTGGACGTCCTTCAGGACGGTGAGGAGCCACTCCTGCTCCGTGTTGGCCAGCTGGGTGGCATTGCCCTCTCACGCAGGGGTCACCATCTCCCCCATGGGGTCCACCAGCTTCATCCCGTTATCCTCCTGGAGAGGGGGGATGGGGGGATATAGTGGATGGGAAGGGAGATGTGGAGAGAAGGAAGGAAGGGGTATGAGAGGAATAGGAAGGGGTGGTTGTAGTATAGTGTGGATAGTAGGGGTGAGGTAGATGGAGAGAGGGAGGAGGGGAGAGATAAAGATGGAGATTGGGATATTGTGTAAATCAGAAAAGCAATACTTTCCATGAAAGCAAATCAATTCTAGACAACCTTTTTCTAATAATATCAGAGAATCCGCAGCAGCTTGATTTGTGGCCCTCAGAGCAGACCAGAATAGAACACCAGGGACTATAAATCAAAGATAGACCCTGAAGGGTCGTTCCACCTCAAAAAGCACAAGAAAGAGGGTTTTGACACCCACCATCTCAGATTGTTCTGAAATGGTTTCTGTTGTTAAAAACGTAAGATTAGCATTCCTGCAACATTATTTGGTTGAAATATAATTTGATCTGAGAAATTAAGCACCCAAATTGGCAATTTTTTATTTATAAGATTAATATAATATTCAATAAATATAGTACCTAACATCCGATTTGGACCAAGCATGGTTTGCTGTCATACCTTGTCCATAAACTGCTGACAGGGTAAGGAAACCAATATGTCATTTTGTAATTTGGGTGAACTCTCTTCAACATTGAGGGGGGATTATTATATTAATTTTTTTAATCACCTAATAGCAGGAACAACACCATCTAGTGGTCAGAACCTGGTAATATCAGGTTGTAGGATTGGACATAAACCTAACAGCTTCAATGACTAATTTCTCTGAACAGGGGGAAAAAACATCACCAAATTCAATGAGAATATATTACATAGTATGAATAAACAATAGTCCGAGCCGCAGCTCCATGATACTTGTCAGACCTAGAGAACTGATACAGAATACTCGTTGTTGGGATGGGATTGGTGTAGGGTGGGGGGAATCGGGGGTGGCTTTTGACCATTTCTTTGGATTCTTCATGTGATCCAAATCAGATGTTAGGTACTACATTTATTGAATATTATATGAATCCTATAAAATAAAATGGCCAATTTGGGTGCAATCAATTACCTTGATTTCTCATTGATCAAATTATATTTCAACAAAATAATGTTGCAGGAATGCTAATCTTAACTGTTTCTAACTAAATAAACGATTTCAGAACAATCTGAGATGGTGGGTGTCATGGCTTGCTTGAAATGACATGGAACGACCCTGAAGCCATATAGACACAGTGAAGGGTAGTAAAGGAAGCAAGTGTTATGTTTTGCTACCCTCAGGGTTGTGTGACGCAGTGACCATGACTCTGATGGTGGCCTTAGTCTTCTTGGAGCGGAGTGTGGCCAGTAAACCCATTCAGAACATGACGTGGTCTAGCTGCTTAGAGTTGGTGCGGAACCCAGCAGTACCATACAGTAGGACCAACCCTACAGGTTTAGGGTGGACAGCAGACATCTGGGATACTTCCTCAAACTGGGCCATTCCTGAAACACAAAACAGAAAAACAAAGGGGATGTCTCAATAATCTCTTCAGCTCCTCTCCTTCATAATAATAATAATAATAATATGCCATTTAGCAGACGCTTTTATCCAAAGCGACTTACAGTCATAACATGTAACCTATATTATTCAGGCTAAACATTTTTAAATACCCCAAATAATAATAATGATGTAATAATGATATACTTATTTTGCACAGTTTGCATTAATAATGATAGCATAAACCTTTCTAAACAGTATGACAATATTTTATCTGTAAATTTAATGAGGGCACTGAGAAAACATGTCCACGCATTCGTCGTAAATCCACTATAAAGAAGCCTAGGTCATACTCTAAGGGGCAAAGTTAATTTAAAATGTGCTTCAACAAAGTACTGAGTAAAGGGTCTGAACACTTACGTAAATGTGATATTTCGGTTTTGTAAAAATGTATAAAAACCATGTTTTTGCTTTGTCATTATGGGGTATTGTGTGTATGACTATCATTTGTTTTTCAACAGGACAATGACTCAAAATAATTTGAAGAATCTCAAATATAAAATATATTTTTTAGGTTACTACATGATTCCATATGTGTTATTTCATAGTTTTGATGTCTTCACTATTATTCTACAATGTAGAAAATAGTAAAAATAAAGAAAAACCCTTGAATGAGTAGGTGTTCTAAAACTTGACCGGTAGTGTATATTTATTGCTTGTCCTAATATTTCTATATTTCTTAATTCCATTCTTTTACTTTTAGATTCATGTGTATTGTTAGATATTACTGCACTGTTGGAGCTAGGAACACAAGCATTTCGCTACACCCGCAATAACATCTGCTAAATATGTGTATGCAACCAATACAATTTGATTTGATTTACACGTGTTCACGCATACTGTTATGTGTGTGAGTCAGATGTGCATGCACACAGGATGTGTGTGTACATTGACATGCAAAAGTATTCACCCCCCTTGGCATTTTTCCTATTTTGTTGATTTTTGGGGGGTTTGTATCATTTGATTTACACAACATGCCTACCACTTTCAAGATGCAAAATATATTTTTTTGTGAAACAGTCAAAGTCAATACTTTGTAAAGCCACCTTTTGCAGCAATTACAGCTGCAAGTCTCTTGGGGTATGTCTCTATAAACTTGGCACATCTAGCCACTGGGATGTTTGCCCATTCTTCAAGGCAAAACTGCTCCAGCTCCTTCAAGTTGGATGGGTTCCACTGGTGTACAGCAATCTTTAAGTCATACCACATATTCTCAATTGGATTGAGGTCTGGGCTTTGACTAGGCCATTCCAAGACATTTAAATGTTTCGACTTAAACCACTCAAGTGTTGCTTTAGCAGCATGCTTAGGGTCCTTGTCCTGCTGGAAGGTGAACCTCCGTCCCAGTCTCAAATCTCTGGAAGACTGAAACAGGTTTCCCTCAAGAATTTCCCTGTATTTAGCGCCATCCATCATTCCTTCAATTCTGACCAGTTTCCCAGTCCCTGCCGATGAAAAACATCCCCACAGCATGATGCTGCCACCACCATGCTTCACTGTGGGGATGGTGTTCTCTGAGTTATGAGAAGTGTTGGGTTTACGCCAGACATAGCGTTTTCCTTGATGGCCAAAAAGCTCAATTTTAGTCTCAACTGACCAGAGTACCTTCTTCCATATGTATGGGGAGTCTCCCACATGCCTTTTGGCGAACACCAAACGTGTTTGCTTATTTTTTTTTCTTTAAGCAATGGCTTTTTTTCTGGCCACTCTTCCGTAAAGACAGCTCTGTGGAGTGTATAGCTTAAATTGGTCCTATGGACAGATACTCCAATCTCCGCTGTGGAGCTTTGCAGCTCCTTCAGGGTTATCTTTGGTCTCTTTGTTGCCTCTCTGATTAATGCCCTCCTTGCCTGTTCCGTGAGTTTTGGTGGGCGGCCCTCTCTTGGCAGGTTTGTTGTGGTGCCATATTCTTTCCATTTTTTAATAATGGATTTAATGGTGCTCTGTGGGATGTTCAAAGTTTCTGATATTTTTTTATAACCCAACCCTGTTCTGTACTTCTCCACAACTTTGTCCCTGACCTGTTTGGAGAGCTCCTTGGTTTTCATATTGCCACTTGCTTGGTGGTGCCTCTTGCTTAGTCCTGTTGCAGACTCTGGGGCCTTTCAGGACAGGTGCATATATACTGAGATCATGTGACAGATCATGTGACACTTATATTGCACACAGGTGGACTTCATTTAACTAATTATATGACTTCTGAAGGTAATTGGTTGCACCAGATCATATTTTGGGACTTCATAGCAAAGGGGGTGAATACATATGCACTCACCACTTTTCCGTTATTTATTTTTTTAAATTTTCTGAAACAAGTTATTTTTTTCATTTCACTTCACCAAGTTGGACTATTTTGTGTAAGTCCATTACATGAAATCCATTTAAATTACAGGTTGTAATGCAACAAAATAGGGAAAAAACGCCAAGGGGGTTGAATACTTTTGCAAGGCACTGTATCTAACGTTAGCTAGCTAAATCAACTAATGCAGAAACATGATTGAGCTCCTTCCTCTCTATTGACAGACTGATATCGCAACATGCGTGCAAGGTCATTTACTTCTTACAAGAGAAATAGAATACAGGCTATTAATTTCGAAATATTTACTAAACGTATAAATAGTTTAATTTACTTGCAGTTGTAGGACTGAATTGAAAGCCTCCCGATTCTACTGGCGACGTGGCTGCAGATCGGTGTACGTTACTTTACCACGCCCTTTAACTGTCATGCTCCTCTACATTGCACGAAAACAATAATCTGAGCACATGGTAGGCTGGGCAGATTACACATTATGTTTTTATGCATTTATTCAGTGGCCTACAGTTTTAGAGGACTATTTCCCCCCCAAGGACAATTAGTGGGCTAAAGGCTTTACTCAATGTTTTTTCCGACTCAAGACAATTCAAGTTACATATCGATTTAATCATCAGGCCTATAATAACGTGCCTAGAATAAATTGGACTTTATAAAATGCAGTTCTTGCATATTATACACTACATTACCAAAAGTATGTGGACACCTGCTCGTCGAACATCTCATTCCAAAATCATGGGCGTTAATATGGAGTTGGTCCACCCTTTGCTGCTATAACAGCCTCCACTCTTCTAGGAAGGCTTTCCACTAGATGTTGGAACATTGCTGCGGGGACTTGCTTCCATTCAGCCACAAGAGCATTAGTGAGGTCGGGCACTGATGTTGGGCATTTAGGCCTGGCTCGCAGTCGGCGTTCCAATTCATTCCAAAGGTGTTAGATGGGGTTGAGGTCAGGGCTCTGTGCAGGCCAGTCAAATTCTTCCACACCGATCTCAACTAACCATTTCTGTATGGCCCTCGCTTTGTACACGGAGGCATTGCCATGCTGAAACAGGAAAGGGCCTTCCCCAAACTGTTGCCACAAAGTTGGAAGCACAGAATCATCTAGAATGTAATTGTATGCTGTAGCGTTTAGATTTCTCTTCACTGGAAATAAGGGGCCTAGCCCGAACCATGAAAAACAGCCCCAGACCATTATTCCTCCTCCATCAAACTTTACAGTTGGCACTATGCATTGGGACAGGTAGAGTTCTCCTGGCATCCGACAAACCCAGATTCGTCCATCGGACTGCCAGATGGTGAAGCGTGATTTATCACTCCAGAGAATGCGTTTCCACTGCTCCAGAGTCCAATGGCGGCAAGCTTTACATCACTCCAGCCCATACTTGGCATTGTGCATGGTGATCTTAGGCTTGTGTACGGCTGCTCGGCCATGGAAACCCATTTCATGAAGCTTCTGACTAACAGTTATTGTGTTGACTTTGCTTCCAGAGGCAGTTTGGAACTTGGTAGTGAGTGTTGCCACCGAGGACAGACAATTTATAAACGCTAAGCGCTTCAGCACTCGGCGGAACGGAGTAAATGGAGTGGCATCAAACACATAGAAACCATGTGTTTGATGCATTTGATACATTTTACATTTACATTTTAGTCTTATCCAGAGCGACTTACAGTTAGTGAGTGCATACATTATATTTTTATATTTTTTCCCACAACACTGCCGTTGCAAACGCCATGCTCTACCAACATCCCTGCTGGCCATTCCCTCCCCTACCCTGGACGACGCTGGGCCAATTGTGCACCGCCCCATGGGTCTCCCGGTCGCCGATTACCACGAACCCGTCCTCCCCAATTAAGGTGCCACCATCCTCTTGGTGGCCTACCACTTCGTGGCTGAGCCGTTGTTGCTCCTAGAGGTTTCCACAATAACAGCACTTACAGTTGACCGGGGTAGCTCTAGCAGGGCAGAAAATTGACGAACTGACTTGTTGGAAAGGTGGCATCCTATGACAGTGCCATATTGAAAGTCACTGAGCTCTTCAGTAAGGCCATTCTACTGCCAATGTTTGTCTATGAGATTGCATGGCTGTGTGCTCGATTTTATACACCTGTCAGCAAAATCCACTAATTTGAAGAGGTGTCCACATACTTTTATATAAATAGTGTATCTCTCCCCGTATAGCTTTGCACAACAAATGACAGATAATGCTACTTTATTTATAAGGGGTCTTTAGGCCAAGGTTATTAGTAAACGAAAACGAATCATGAAAAAACAATTTAGTAAACTGAAATAAAATAATTAACAAACCCGTTTGAAAAACTAAAACTATATTGAAACTATTATTTTTGACTCCAAAGATTTACTAAATTAAAAACCAAAACTAACATGAATTATGTTTAAATGTAGTGTGGGGGGGGGGAATCAGCTAAGTAGCTAACTTGATTCTTCTTACATGTACTACTAAAGTTAAAAAGCCTTCGATTGGTGTAAACATGGGCGAGAGAGTTTCCTTCCACCATATTTGTTTTTGTCTTGGAGCTATTCCTTTTAAATCAAGTCACATTGAGATTGACTTTGTAATTTAAACCTAACCTAACCTATGACCTCACCCATGACCTTACTGTGCATTCGGAAAGTATTCAGACCCCTTGACTTTTTCCACATTTTGTTACGTTACAGCCTTATTCTAAAATGGATTGAATAGTTTTTTCCCCTCATGAATCTACAAACAATACCCGATAATTACAAAGCAAAACCGTTTTTTTTTTTACAAATGTAATTACATTTGTACAAATGTAATAAAAATTAAAAAATTAAAAATCACGTTTACATAAGTATTCAGACTCTTTACTCAGTACTTTGTTGAAGCACCTTTGGCAGTGATTACAGTCTTTCAAGTCTTCTTGGGTATGACGCTACAAGCTTGGCACACCTGTATTTGGGGAGTTTCTCCCATTCTTCTCTGCAGATCCTCTCAACCTCTGTCAGGTTGGATGGGGAGCGTCGCTGCACAGCTATTTTCAGGTCTCTCCAAAGATGTTCGATCGGGTTCAAGTCCGGGCTCTGGCTGGGCCGCTCATGGTCATTCAGAGACTTGTCCCGAAACCAGTCCTGCATTGTCTTTGCTGTGTGCTTAGGGTCATTGTCTTGTTGGAAGGTGAACCTTCGCCCCAGTCTGAGGTCCTGAGCTCTCTGAAGCAGGTTTTCATCAAGGATCTCTCTGTACTTTGCTCCATTCATCTTTCCCTCGATCCTGACTAGTCTCCCAGTCCCTGCCACTGAAAAACATCCCAACAGCATAATGCTGCCACCACCATGCTTCACCCAGGTTTCCTCCAGATGTGATGCTTGGCATTCAGGCCAAAGAGTTCAATCTTGGTTTCATCAGACCAGACAATCTTGTTTCTCGTGGTCTGAGAGTCTTTAGATGCCTTTTGGCAAACTCCATGCGGGCTGTCATGTGCCTTTTACTGAGGAGTGACTGCCGTCTGGCCACTCTACCATAAAGGCCTGATTGGTGGAGTGCAGCAGAGATGGTTGTCGGTCTGGAAGGTTCTCCCATCTCCACAGAGGAACTCTGGAGCTCTGTCAGAGTGACCATTGGGTTCTTGGTCACCTCCCTGACCAAGGCCCTTCTCCCCCGTTTGCTCAGTTTGGCCGGGCTGCCAGCTCTAGGAAGAGTCTTGGTAGTTCCAAACCTCTTCCATTTAAGAATTATGGAGGCCACTGTGTTCTTGGGGACCTTCAATGCTGCAGACAATTTTTGGTACCTTTCTCCAGATCTGTGCCTCGACACAATCCTGTCTCTGAGCTCTACGGACAATTCCTTCGAACTCATGGCTTGGTTTTTGCTCTGACATGCACTGTCAACTGTGGGACCTTATATAGACAGGTGTGTGCCTTTCCAAATAATGTACAATCCATTGAATTTATCACAGGTGGCCTCCAATCAAGTTGTAGAAACATCTCAAGGCTGATCAATGGAAACAGGATGCACTTGAGCTCAATTCCGAGTCTCATAGGAAAGGGTCTGAATACTTATGTAAATAAGATATTTCTGATTTTGATTTTCAATACATTTGGAAAAAATTCTAAAAACCTGTTTTCACTTTGTCATTATGGGGTATTGTGTGTAGATTGAGGGGGAAAAAATATTCAATCCATTATTGAATAAGGCTGTAAAGTAACAAAATGTGGAAAAAGTAAAGGGGTCTGAATACTTTCCGAATGCACTGTATGTATTACAGCCCGAGTTCCCCCGAGTTGCAAGAAGTGGCATCCCAAAAAACTAAAACAAAACTATAAAACATAAATGGCTCCTAGCCTCCCACGCATGCTTTCTGTCCTTAACACTAACATTGAAACTAAAACTAAATAATATAAAATATAAATATTTGTTTTCCAATAGAACTAACCAAAACGAACAAATCAGGTCTGAAAACTAACTGAAACTGAATTCCAAATAATAATAATAAAACGAATGGAAATAAAAAACGAATATAAAAACACCATTGCAGCAGTGCACACTCGTAAATTAACTGCTATACCGTAGCGTAGGAATATTCCCCTTTAAGAACGCGCCACGGTGAGCGTGGGATGGACGTGTGTCGGTTTGTTAATGAAGCGTCACCTGACCCTGTCCTAACACTGCACGGGGGGAGAGGATAGATAGCCAGATAGATAGGCCTACAGTCTAAATAAACATAGGCTACATTCGAGTGAGTGGAAGACACAATTATTTCCAACATCTCCATAAAGTATAGCCTGGTAGCCTATACCGCCTCCTTGGATTGGTGCGACGGTCAGTGTTGTCTCCTGCCACAGGGGTAGAGGCACATCTGCTGTCGACGGAGAGAGAAGCGCAACGCGCCTATCAGACATTCTTGATCAGAAAAAAACTTCCGGAGCGAAGGTTTTAATCCACGAGCCGACGAGGACACTGTGCGTCACTACTCCAAAATCATTATTTTGAAAGTCCCCCGTGCACTTTACTCCTTCGGTTTGCCTTTTTTGCGTGCGTCGTGGGGAAGGAAACACTTGACCGTGTAACCGATGTTCCTGCAAAACGGATAACGGAATATTCTATGTATGTTTGATGAAGGTTGGACATTTGGCCAAACCCATTCATTCTAAGGATAAGAAGCGCTGTGCGGTCGCAGCGTTTACAATCTCCTAATTGCTTCTTTGTTATTGCTTTATTGCTGTGGGCTGAGGAAATAGATTGTATTTCCAGCGTAGTGTTACGTAAGAGTGACTTTATCCAAGGTGCTGAACTGAACCATATAGCGGGACACAGAAGGAAGAAGGCAATCTAGCGTAAGTCTACCCATGTCAGAGCACACATATCAACGTGACCCAATTATTTAATGTCAAATGAAATCTTTATTTATTTATTTGAGCTAATTTGGAAAATTATTCGCCCATCCAGAAGGTCACAGGCCTATTCGTGGGGGATTTAGAGAGGACCGCACAGCACTGGCATCGTTGATACCCGTATTCCTGTAGCAAGACCGCCTTTTTATTTAATTTTTCTCCTTGGTGAAATAAAGGTGGTCTACTACACTAGGAGAAAATGTCGGGGCAGACGCTCACGGATCGTATTGCCGCTGCGCAGTACCAGTTGACGGGATCAGAGGTATCTCGCGCCGTCTGCAAGGCAACCACTCACGAGGTGATGGCGCCCAAGAAAAAGCACCTGGAATGTAAGTGTACTCTCATCCCAACCCTTTTGCACACTTGAACACACACACACACACACACACACACAAGTGTAGAACACTGCATAATGAGTTGATTAGATATCTATGGAAAAAATGGTTGACATCCATTGGAATAGGCCTATCCCTTTAGATGGTAATCATCCAGCCAGGTCACCCCTGATACAAGTCAGTATAGAAGTCCATCCATGGACTGAGAACATCGGGAGATGACGGTGAAAACCGGCCACTAAGGGCAACAGTGAGTGTTGTTACCTTCAAGTAGGTTATATGTAAACATATGCCTCTGGTGCCAAAGATTGAATGTTCGAATCTAGGAATAGAAAGTAGTTTTTGAGATTTTTGTTTTAAGACTATCCCAAACCTTAACCCTTACCTTAACCATTCAGAGTTAATACCTAACCTTAAGCTTTCATAGTTAATGCCTAAACTTAACTCTAACCTTAAAAATGCAGAGTTAATGCCTAAACTTAACCTTAAACATTTTGAAATTTGACGTTTGAGAAACATGGATGAACATCTAATTCTGATGTGAGACTGTGAGAGCTTGTTGAATCATCAACCAATGCATTACATTTCTATGCTCCTGCCTGGCATGACAAGAGTGCTAGGCCTACCATGAATTTCTGTTACCATGGAGATGACCCCAATGGTGACCCCTAGTCATCCTACATGTGTAGCTCACAGTGATTGGAGAGAAAGGTGGTCATAACACAAAACAGACTGACACACACAGAGGCCTAGTCACAATACATTACATTTGCCCTTGTTCACTTGTCGTTGCACACTACACCGCCCACACTTCCCATAAGTGATCCATATGGCAGGAGTGCATGTCTTCAAGTCTTCAATGGCTGTGGTGTCTGCTAGTTGTCTTTGTTATTGATTAGCTAAAGAGCTTCCTCACTTGGTTTCACAGGTATAGCCTATACACTATACATTATATCAAGTGACAGTTAAATGGGCAACAACTAGAAAACAGATAGATGTAGGCCTACTGTAGATAGATAGGACTTAATGTCCAATTTTGCTTATTCACCAGTAGCCAATTTTCCCTGCATCACCACAGAATTGCAACTTCAGGCCACACAGCGCTACGTCCATAAAGACTCAGGGTCCACCTCATGACAAGACAATATTAATCACTGTCATGGGGCCTAGCAGCCCGAGTCAGACTAAAGCAGTCGTCCTCCAGTGCATGGATGAATGGTGTTCCACCTGCCTGTGTGTGTGTGTGTGGTCAGGTGGCCGGCCCAGTCTCAGGCTAGGTCTAGCAGGACTCAGAACTTATATCGTGTGATCCACTCCCCACTGAATAATGCATGAATCAGCCAATGACTGGCCTGTATTATTTACACAGCCAAAGGTGACCATGCTAATGCTAAAGTAGGCAGGAGACTGGGGATTAGCTTAGCATTGCACAGAGACAGACAGAGAACTCAGAGTATGACTGTCCAGAGAAGGGAGATTCTTACCCAACAACATGCACTGAGTATATAAAACATTGCTCTTTCCATGACATAGACTGACCAGGTGAATCCAGGTGAAAGCTATGATCCCTTATTGATGTCACTTGTTAGGGGAGGAGACAGGTTAAAGAAGGATCTTTAAGCCTTGAGACAATTGAGACATGGATTGTGTATGTGTGCCATTCAGAGGGTGAATGGGCAAGACACCATATTTGTGCCTTTGAACAGGGTATGGTAGTAGGTGTCAGGCGCACCGGTTTGTGTCAAGAACTGCAATGCTGCTGGGTTTTTCCCACTTTCCTGTGTGTATCAAGAATGGTCCACCACCCAAAGGACATCCAGCCAACTTGACACAACTGTGGGAAGCATTGGAGTCAACATGGGCCAGCATCTCTGTGGAATGCTTTCGACACCTTGTAGAGTCCATGCCCTGACGAATTTAGTCTGTTTTGAGGGCAAAAGGGGGGAGGGGGTGCAACTCAATATTAAGAAGGTATTCCTAATGTTTGGTATACTCAGTGTATGTTTACTATAGTCGTTTATTTTTTACACGTTAACCAAATACAATAAGCGGGATTAAACAAGCACAATGCAAACGGCTCCTGTCTTTATCCAGGTGGAAGGATATTGTCTGTGTCTTGTCTGTGTTGTGACATTGATATTTGAGTACCTGTAGCTATGTCTCTTGCCTTGGAGTTAATGCCAGTGCATGTACAGTGTAAATCAATTTCATGGCCATTCAACAAACAAAATGAATATAGGGCACAATGTTTCCCCTATATTCTTTTCTTGGCGCATAGTTAATGCCCTCAAGGCAACATTCAAGGCTTCAAACACCAAAACATTAAATTAGGCCATCATTTTTAGGCAAGGGCTCCGTTTAACCTAAATATATTATTGGAAACTCTAGTAGGGCATATTATTTGTCTTCTCCTCAGGGATAATCCAATTCCAAACTTGCCTCGAGGCCACAGGTATGTGATGCCGTAGTCAGATGTACTTCCAAAGCAACCACAGAACAGAGAATTCAAAGCTCAGATGCAAAGCTGTCATCTAGGCAAAAGGTTGCTATTTGAAGAGTCTCAAATATACAATTTATTTAGATTTGTTGAAAACTTTTTTGGTTACTACATGATTCTATATGTGTTATTTCATAGTTTTGATGTCTTCACTATTATTCTACAATGTAGAAAATAGTAAAAATAAAGAAAAACCCTTGAATGAGTAGATGTTCTAAAACTTTTGACCGGTAGTGTATATATTGTGGCAGACCAGGGGGTTTGATCTAAACGTTTACACAGATCAGACACAAGTGTGTTACCTCAGTTAAGGGTGTGCATTTAAAACAATAAAGAAGAAGACAAGAACATAGGTCTCCTCCAGGAGACCGCTTCCGGGTTACCGTCTTCTGGGCTCCGGGGAACACTGTCGCCTCTGGGGTAGAACACCGAGCCCCTCGGTTCTAGCAGACCGTGAGGATGTCTATCTGGTAGCAACCTCTCACTACCTCCGACCTCTCCCCTGTGCTGCACTCCTGGCATCTTTATGGGCCCCGTACAGCTGGTGAGCAATCAGCCCCTTGATTACTCACCAGCCTCAATCAGCCCCATTAAGTCCTGGCCGGAGGACCCGTCGAGACCTGGCATGTTCAGCAGAGGGAGCCACCGCTGTGTGCTGTAGACTCAGTCTGTCACCAGGCCACGACGAGTCTCCCCCTGATAGCTTGTCCGTGGTACGCCCCCCCTCCCCCTCCCCCTTAGCCCTGTCGGGGATGGGCCGGTTGTCAGTGTGATGTATGTCTCCCTTTTCGATATGGCATTCACGTTCCCATGCTTTGCCCCTGACCTGTGCACAACAGAAAAAGAGAAGCGTTGAAGGGACAAGAACCACCTGGTGACTCGATCGTTTGTGTCCTTTCCCCTGGCCATCCAGACCAGGGGAGCATGGTCTGTGACCAGGGGTGAAGTGGGTGCCCAACAGGTAATACTTGAGAGTGTCTAGCGCCCACTTCACCACTAGACACTCTCTCGACAATCGAGTACTTATTTTCTCTGGGTATCATCTTCCGGCTTATGTACATGTTGGGGTGTTCCTCCCCATCGTGTACCTGGGACAGGACAGCCCCTAGTCTCATGTCGCAGGCATCCGTCTGCACCAGCATCGGTACCTGGAAATCGGGTGTCACGAGAATCGGATGGGAGCACAGGGCTTCCTACAGGCGCCTGAACGCCGCTTCGGCCTCATCCGACCACTTCACTGTTTTCGGGAGGCGGCCCTGGTCAGATCGGTAAGGGGGGAGGCTATAGCCCCAAAGTTGGGGATAAACCGGCTATAGTATCCCGCCAGGCCCAGGAAGGACTTGACCAGTGTCTTTGTGCGGGGAACGGGCCAGTCACGAACCGCCTGTACCTTCCTCTCCTGGGGCTTGACGTTCCCCTGTCCGATTAGATACCCCAGGTACTCCACCTCCTCGAACCCCAGCTTGCATTTCTTGGGATTCGCTGTCAACCCGGCTTGCCTGAGCGCGTCCAGTACTGCCTGGAGGCACGTCAGGTGCTCTTCCCAACCTTGGCTGTGGATGATGATGTCATCCAAATAGGGCGCTGCGTACTGTTGGTGGGGTTGGAGGACTCGGTCCATCGGGCGCTGGAACGTGGGCGGGGCTCCATGGAGACCGAACGGGAGGACCAGGTATTGGTATAAGCCATCCGGTGTCGAGAATGACGTCTTCTCCCGGGAGGAGGCTGCCAAGGGTACCTGCCAATATCCCTTGGTCAGGTCCAGGGTGCTGATGTACCGTGCCTTTCCCAACCGGTCAATGAGCTCGTCCACCCTCTGCATGGGGTAGACATCGAACAAACTGATGTCGTTCACCCCCTCCTCGACGACTCCCATCCTCAGCATAGCCTCCACCTCCTGCTTCACGGCCTGGTGTTCAATGAGGGTCGTTCGGCCCGGTTTCTCTGAAAACATGGCAGTGTTCTGATCTATGAGCTCCCGAAGCACTTGCTTCTGGGCGGGTCCGAGGTCCTCAAGGCTCGGGACCACCACTGGTCCCGTCGACGTCACAGGTTTTGACCACAACACGGCCAAGGCTGTCCTCACATGCCACCTCTTCAATAGGTTCACGTGGTAAATCTATTAGGTTTTCGGCTCCCCAGCTGCCATACGCAGTAATTTACAGGTCCCAGCTTCTCTGTCACCTCGTACGGCCCGTGCCATGTTGCCAGGAACTTACTTTCTGCGGTGGGGATTAAAACTAGCACCTTGTCACCCACCTGGAACTCTCGGGGCTGGGTCCCCCGATTGTAGACCTTGGCTTGGGCACGCTGAGCCTTCTCCATTTGTTCCCTTACCACTTGCCATATGGCTGTCCTCCGCTCCCTCATAGTTTCTACGTGTTCGTAGAGGTCGGCTGGGCTTCCCACACCTCCTTGGCGAGATCCAGTAGGCCGCGTGGTCTCCTCCCGTAGAGGAGTTCAAAAGGGGAAAACCCAGTGGATGCCTGGGGCACTTCTCGGATCGAGAACATTAGGTGGGGTAGTAGCTGGTCCCAGTTCTTCCCGTCCCGCTCGAAGATCTTCCGCAGCATTTGTTTGAGCGTGTTATTGAACTGTTCGACGAGCCATGAACTCTGTACCTTGGTCGGTCAGGATCTCGTTCGGGATGCCCACCCGGCTGAAGAGGTGGAACAGCTCCCGGGCAATTCCCTTGGAGACTGCTGCCCGTAAGGGAATGGCCTCGGGATATCGGGTGGCAAAATCTACTATTACCAGGATGTACCGGTGTCCTCGGGCTGTTTTTACCAAGGGACCCATGGCGATGTGTTCAAACGGCACTCCGATGATCGGTAGGGGAACCAGCGGGTTCCGCAAGTGTGCTTTTGGGGCGGTGATTTGACATTCTGTGCAGCTGCGGCAATAGTCTTCCACGGCCCGCCTCATCCCGGGCCAGTGAAACCGGGCGGCGATCCGTTCCCTGGTCTTCTCCATTCCCAGGTGAGCAACTCAGGAACGGCACCCACCACCATCTGGCAGCTCCCTTGTGACATCACGGTGGTGGCCTGCCCAGTCGAATACTGCTTGGTGTCGCCGTGGACACAGGAGACGGACATCTCCTCTCCACGGTCGGTCGGCTGGGCCAGCAGGCACGCTTGTACCAGCGTTACCACACTCCTGGAATCCAACAGAGCGTGGGTGTCGTGATCGTTGACTTTCACCGGGACCATGGGTGCTGGTGGTTCGCTGTGGGCCCAACAGGAGGTGACATAGTTTACTGCGTGGCCCAGGTCATCTCCGGGGCCTACTGATGGCATTGACTCCTCTCGGCCTGGGCAATTCAATGCGAGGTGTCCCCGGGAGCCACACTCAAAACAGCTCCTTTGGTCTTCATCCACCTGGGGTCGGCGGCGGCGGTCGACTCTCCCCCGGCTGTCTCTCCGTGGGTCTGTAGTCCTTTAGCCCGGCTGGGAGTACGTGGTGGGGTTGTCGTTCTGTCCCCTCCGATGGCTCCCGGACTCAGCCTGTGTCCCCTTCAGCAGGGCCACAGTATTCTGGTGCGTCTCCACGGCTCCCAAGAGGTCCTCCAAGGTCTGGGACGTGCGTAGGCTCGCCGCCCTCTTCATGTCGTGAGGTAGTGCCCGTAAGAAGTGATCCATGAACACTTTGTCGATAACAGGGAGGGCGGCTACGTCGGTTAGGAGCCATGCCCTGGTGATGCGCAGTAGGTCGCTCATCTGGGCTCGGGGGAAAGCGTCGATCACGAACCTCCAGTCGTGGACCAGCTGGGCCTAATGGGCCAGGCTGTACCCGTAGCGGCTGAGTATCTCCCTCTTGAGACAGTCGTAGTTAGCCGCCTGTTCGGTGTTGAGGTCATAATACCCATTTTGGGCGTCTCTGGACAGGAACGGGGCCAGCAGACTCGCCCACTTCGCCTTGGGCCATCCTTCCCGGAGTGCTGTCCGTTCAAACATGCAGAGGTAGGTCTCGATGTCGTCGTCCTCCGTTAGCTTGATTAAAAACTGATTGGGATGCGATTCGGTCCACATTTCTCTTCGCAGCTTCCTGACTTCCTCAAGCAGGCGGACATTCTGTAGACGCTGTTCTTCCAGTGTTTGTTCTTGAAAGTCCTGTTGCGCTTGTTGGGCTCGAACTAACTGAGCTATCAACTCGCCCATGCTGATACTGCGTACATCATCTCCTTCCATCAGCAAGGGCATTGAAGATGAAACGTGGCTGGGTCTTTCAGCATGACAATGATTCCAAACACACCGCCCGGGCAACGAAGGAGTGGCTTTGTAAGAAGCATTTCAAGGTCCTGGAGTGGCCTAGCCAGTCTCCAGATCTCAACCCCATAGAAAATCTTTGGAGGGAGTTGAAAGTCCGTGTTGCCCAGTGACAGCCCCAAAACATCACTGCTCTAGAGGAGATCTGCATGGAGGAATGGGCCAAAATACCAGCAAGACTTACAGAAAACGTTTGACCTGTGTCATTGCCAACAAAGGGTATATAACAAAGTATTGAGAAACTTTTGTTATTGACCAAATACTTATTTTCCACCATAATTTGCAAATAAATTCATTAAAAATTCTACAATGTGATTTTCTGGATTTTTTTTCTCATTTTGTCTGTCATAGTTGACGTGTACCTATGATGAAAATTACAGGCCTCTCTCATCTTTTTAAGTGGGAGAACTTGCACAATTGGTGGCTGACTAAATACTTTTTTTCCCCACTGTATGTGTATATATACAGTCGTGGTCAAAAGTTTTGAGAATGACACAAGTACTGGTCTTCACAAAGTTTGCTGCTTCAGTGTTTTTAGATATTTTTGTCAGATGTTACAATGGTATACTGAAGTATAATTACAAGCATTCCATAAGTGTCAAAAGCTTTTATTGACAATTATATTAAGTTTATGCAAAGAGTCAATATTTGCAGTGTTGACCCTTCTTTTTCAAGACCTCTGCAATCCGCCCTGGCATGCTGTCAATTGACTTCTGGGCCACATCCTGACTGATGGCAGCCCATTCTTGCATAATCAATGCTTGGAGTTTGTCAGAATTTGTGGGTTTTTGTTTGTCCACCCGCCTCTTGAGCATTGACCACAAATTCTCAATGGGATTAAGGTCTGGGGAGTTTCCTGGCCATGGACCCAAAATGTCGATGTTTTGTTCACCGAGCCACTTAGTTATCACTTTTGCCTTATGGCAAGGAGCTCCATCATGCTGGAAAAGGCATTGTTCGTCACCAAACTGTTCTTGGATGGTTGGGAGAAGTTGCTCTCGGAGGATGTGTTGGTACCATTCTTTATTCATGGCTGTGTTCTTAGGCAAAATTGTGAGTGAGCCCACTCCCTTGGCTGAGAAGCAACCCCACACATGAATGGTCTCAGGATGCTTTACTGTTGACATGACACAGGACTGATGGTAGCGCTCACCTTGTCTTCTCCGGACAAGCTTTTTTCCGGATGCCCCAAACAATCGGAAAGGGGATTCATCAGGGAAAATGACTTCACCCCAGTCCTCAGCAGAATGCAGAATATCAGTCTGTCCCTGATGTTTTTCCTGGAGAGAAGTGGCTTCTCCGCTGCCCTTCTTGACACCAGTCCATCCTCCAAAAGTCTTCGCCTCACTGTGCGTGCAGATGCACTCACACCTGTCTGCTGCCATTCCTGAGCAAGCTCTGCACTGATGGTACCCGATCCCACAACTGGATCAACTTTAGGAGACGGTCCTGGCGCTTGCTGGACTTTCTTGGGCGCCCTGAAGCCTTCTTCACAACAATTGAACCTCTCTTCTTGAAGTTCTTAATGATCCGATAAATGGTTGATTTCGGTGCAATCTTACTAGCAGCAATTTCCTTGCCTGTGAAGCCCTATTTGTGCAAAGCAATGATGATGGCACGTGTTTCCTTGCAGGTAACCATGGTTAACAGAGGAAGAACAATGATTTTAAGCACCACCCTCCTTTTAAAGCTTCCAGTCTGTTATTCTAACACAATCAGCATGACAAAGTGATCTCCAGCCTTGTCCTCGTCAACACTCTCACCTGTGTTAACGAGAGAATCACTGACATGATGTCAGCTGGTCCTTTTGTGGCAGGGCTGAAATGCTGTGGAATTTGTCCATTTGGAAGACCCATTGCGACCAAGCTTTAACTTCCTGACTGATTTCTTGAGATGTTGCTTCAATATATCCACATAATAAAGTGCACCAGTCCCTCCTGCAGCAAAGCACCCCCACAGCATGATGCTGCCACCCCCGTGCTTCACGGTTGGGATGGTGTTCTTCGGCTTGCAAGACACCCCCTTTTTCCTCCAAACATAACTATGGTCATTATGGCCAAACAGTTCTATTTTTGTTGAATCAGACCAGAGGACATTTCTCCAAATAGTACGATCTTTGTCCCCATGTGCAGTTGCAAACCGTAATCTGGCTTTTTTATGGTGGTTTTGGAGCAGTGGCTTCTTCCTTGCTGAGCGGCCTTTCAGGTTATGTCGATATAGGACTTGTTTTACTGTGGATATAGATAAGTTTGTACGTGTTTCCTCCAGCATCTTCACAAGGTCCTTTGCTGTTGTTCTGGGATTGATTTGCACTTTTCGCACCAAAGTACGTTCATCTCTAGGAGACAGAATGCGTCTCCTTCCTGAGTGGTATGACGGCTGTGTGGCCCCATGGTGTTTACACTTGCGTACTATTGTTTGTACAGATGAACGTGGTACCTTCAGGTGTTTGGAAATTGCTCTCAAGGATGAACCAGACTTGTGGTCTACAATGTTTTTTCTGAGGTCTTGGCTGATTTCTTTTGATTTTCCCATTATGTCAAGCAAAGAGGCACTGCAATACATCCACAGGTACACCTCCAATTGACTCAAATGATGTCAATTAGCCTATCAGAAGCTTCTAAAGCCATGACATCATTTTCTGGAATTTTCCAAGCTGTTTAAAGGCACAGTCAACTTAGTGTATGTAAACTTCTGACCCACTGGAATTGTGATACAGTGAATTATAAGTTAAATAATCTGTCTGTGAACAATTGTTGGAAAAATGACTTGTGTCATGCACAAAGTAGATGTCCTAACCGACTTGCCAAAACTATAGTTTGTTAACAAGACATTTGTGGAGTGGTTGAAAAACAAGTTTTAATGTTTCCAACCTAAGTGTATGTAAAGTTCCGACTTCAACTGTATATATATATATATATATATATATATATATATATATATATATATATATATATATATATATATATATATATATATATATATATATATATATATATATATATATATATATATATATATATATATATATATATATATATATATATATACTTGTATACACTACCAGTCAAAAGTTTGGACACACCTGCTCATTCAAGGGTTGTTCTTTATTTTTACTATTTTCTACATTGTAGAATAATAGTGAAGACATCAAAACTATGAAATAACACATATGGAATCATGTAGTAACCAAAACAGTGTTAAACAAATCAAAATATATATTTGAGATTCTTCAAAGTAGACACCCTTTGCCTTGATGACAGCTTTGCAAAATCTTTGCATTCTCTCAACCAGCTTCACCTGGAATGCTTTTCCAACAGTCTTGAAGGAGTTCCCACATATGCTGAGCACTTGCTTGTTGGCTGCTTTTCCTTCACCCTGCCGTCCGACTCATCCCAAACCATCTCAATTGGATTGAGGTAGGGGGATTGTGGAGGCCAGGTCATCTGATGCAGCACTCCATCACTCTCCTTCTTGGTAAAATAGCCATTACACCGCCTGGAGGTGTGTTGGGTCATTGTCCTGTTGAAAAACAAAGGATAGTCCAACTAAGCCCAAACCAGATGGGATAGCGTATTGCTGCAGAATGCTGTGGTAGCCATGCTGGTTAAATGTGCCTTGAATTCTAAATAAATCACAGACAGTGTCACCAGCAAAGCACCCCCACACCATAACACCTCCTCCTCCATGCTTTACGGTGGGAACTACACATGCGGAGATCATCCGTTCACCCACACCGCACCTCACAAAAACACAGCGGTTGGAACCAAAAATCTCAAATTTGGACTCCAGACCAAAGGATACATTTCCTCCGGTCTAATGTCCATTGCTCATGTTTCTTGGCCCAAGCAGGTCTCTTCTTCTTATTGGTGTCCTTTAGTTGTGGTTTCTTTGCAGCAATTCGACCACGAAGGCCTGATTCACACAGTCCCCTCTGAACAGTTGATGTTGAGATGTGTCTGTGACATGAACTCTGTGAAACATTTATTTGGGCTGCAATTTGTGAGGCTGGTAACTCTAATGAACTTATCCTCTGCAGCAGAGGTAACTCTGGGTCTTCCTTTCCTGTGGTGGTCCTCATGAGAGCCAGTTTCATTACAGCTCTTGATGGTTTTTGCGACTGCACTGTTCCGTATTTACTCACATTCATGTCTTAAAGTAATGATGGACTGTCGTTTCTCTACTTATTTGAGCTGTTCTTGCCATAATATGGACATGGACTTTTAGCATATAGGGATATCTTCTGTATACCCCTCCTACCTTGTCACAACACAACTGATTGGCTCAAACACATTAAGAAGGAAAGAAATTCTGCAAATTAACATTTAAGAAGGCACACCTGTTAATTGAAATGCATTCCAGGTGACTATCTCATGAAGCTGGTTGAGAGAATGCCAAGAGTGTGCAAAGCTGTCATCAAGGCAAAGGATGGCTATTTGAAGAATCTCAAATATAAAATATCTTTTGATTTGTTTAACACTTTTTTGGTTACTAAATGATTCCATAGGTATTGTATCATAGTTTTGATGTCTTCATTATTATTCTACAATGTAAAAATAAAGAAAAACCCTAGAATGAATAGGTGTGTCCAAACGTTTGACTGGTAGTGAATGTGTATACATATATATAATACATATATATAATGGATTAAAAAATAAAAATTCCTCATCAATCTACACACAATAACCCATAATGACAAAGTGAAAACAGGTTTTTAGAAATGTTGGCAAATGTATTACAAATAAGTATTCAGACCCTTTACTATGAGACTCGAAATTGAGCTCAGGTGCATGCTGTTTCCATTGATCATCCTTGAGATGTTTCTACAACTTGATTGGAGTCCACCTGTGGTAAATCCAATTGATTGGACATGATTTGGAAAGGCACACACCTGTCTACAGTGGGGAGAACAAGTATTTGATACACTGCCGATTTTGCAGGTTTTCCTACTTACAAAGCATGTAGAGGTCTGTAATTTTTATCATAGGTACACGTCAACTGTGAGAGATGGAATCTAAAACAAAAATCCAGAAAATCACAATGTATGATTTTTAAGTAATTCATTTGCATTTTATTGCATGACATAAGTATTTGATACGTCAGAAAAGCAGAACTTAATATTTGGTACAGAAACCTTTGTTTGCAATTACAGAGATCATACGTTTCCTGTAGGTCTTGACCAGGTTTGCCCACACTGCAGCAGGGATTTTGGCCCACTCCTCCATACAGACCTTCTCCAGATCCTTCAGGTTTCGGGGCTGTCGCTGGGCAATACGGACTTTCAGCTCCCTCCAAAGATTTTCTATTGGGTTCAGGTCTGGAGACTGGCTAGGCCACTCCAGGACCTTGAGATGCTTCTTACGGAGCCACTCCCTAGTTGCCCTGGCTGTGTGTTTCGGGTCGTTGTCATGCTGGAAGACCCAGCCACGACCCATCTTCAATGCTCTTACTGAGGGAAGGAGGGTATCTTGCGATACATGGCCCCATCCATCCTCCCCTCAATACGGTGCAGTCGTCCTGTCCCCTTTGCAGAAAAGCATCCCCAAAGAATGATGTTTCCACCTCCATGCTTCATGGTTGGGATGGTGTTCTTGGGGTTGTACTCATCCTTCTTCTTCCTCCAAACACGGCGAGTGGAGTTTAGACCAAAAAGCTCTATTTTTGTCTCATCAGACCACATAACCTTCTCCCATTCCTCCTCTGGATCATCCAGATGGTCATTGGCAAACTTCAGACGGGCCTGGACATGCGCTGGCTTGAGCAGGGGGACCTTGCGTGCGCTGCAGGATTTTAATCCATGACGGCGTAGTGTGTTACTAATGGTTTTCTTTGAGACTGTGGTCCCAGCTCTCTTCAGGTCATTGACCAGGTCCTGCCATGTAGTTCTGGGCTGATCCCTCACCTTCCTCATGATCATTGATGCCCCACGAGGTGAGATCTTGCATGGAGCCCCAGACCGAGGGTGATTGACCGTCATCTTGAACTTCTTCCATTTTCTAATAATTGCGCCAACAGTTGTTGCCTTCTCACCAAGCTGCTTGCCTATTGTCCTGTAGCCCATCCCAGCCTTGTGCAGGTCTACAATTTTATTCCTGATGTCCTTACACAGCTCTCTGGTCTTGGCCATTGTGGAGAGTTTGGAGTCTGTTTGATTGAGTGTGTGGACAGGTGTCTTTTATACAGGTAACAAGTTCAAACAGGTGCAGTTAATACAGGTAATGAGTGGAGAACAGGAGGGCTTCTTAAAGAAAAACTAACAGGTCTGTGAGAGCCGGAATTCTTACTGGTTGGTAGGTGATCAAATACTTATGTCATGCAATAAAATGCAAATTAATTACTTAAAAATCATACAATGTGATTTTCTGGATTTTTGTAGATTCCGTCTCTCACAGTTGAAGTGTACCTATGATAAAAATTACAGACCTCTACATGCTTTGTAAGTAGGAAAACCTGCAAAATCGGCAGTGTATCAAATACTTGTTCTCCCCACTGTATATAAGGTCCCTCAGTTGACAGTGCATGTCAGAGCAAATACCAAGCCTTGAGGTCGAAGGAAATGTCTGTAGAGCTCCGAGACAGGATTGCGTTGAGGCATAGATCTGGGGAAGGGTACCAAAACATTTCTGCAGCATTGAACGTACCCAAGAACACAGTGGCCTTCATCATTCTTAAATGGAAGAAGTTTGGAACCACCAAGACCCTTCCAAGAGCTTGCCATCCGGCCAAACTGAGCAATCGGGGGAGAAGAAGGGGCCTTCGTCAGTGAGGTGACGAGAACCCGATGGTCACTCTGACAGAGCTCCAGAGTTCCTCTGTGGAGATGGGAGAACCTTCCAGAAGGACAACCATCTCTGCAGCACTCCACCAATCAGGCCTTTATGGAAGAGTGGCCAGATGGAAGCCAGTCTTCAGTAAAAGGCACATGACAGGCCTCTTGGAGTTTGCCAAAAGGCACCTAAAGGACTCTCAGACCATGAGAAACAAGATTGTCTGGTCTGATGAAACCAAGATTTAACTCTTTGGCCTGAATGCCAAGCGTCACGTCTGGAGGAAACCTGGCACCATCCCTACGGTGAAGCATGGTGGTGGCAGCATCATGCTGTGGGGATGTTTTTCAGCGGCAGGGACTGGAAGAATAGTCAGGAAAGAGGGAAAGATGAAAAGAGCAACATACAGAGAGATCCTTGATGAAAACCTGCTCCAGAGCGCTCAGGACCTCAGACAGGACCTCAGACTGGGTCCAACAGGACAACGACCCTATGCACCCAGCCAAGACAACACAGGAGTGGCTTCGGGACAAGTCTCTGAATGTCCTTGAGTGGCGACTCTCCCCATCCAACCTGACAGAGCTTAAGAGGATCTGCAGAGAAGAATGGGAGAAACTCCCCAAGTACAGGTGTGCCAAACTTGTAGCGTCATACCCAAGAAGACTTGAGGCAGTAATCACTGCCAAAAGTGCTTCAACAAAGTACTGAGTAAAGGGTCTGAATACTTATGTAAATATGACATTTCTGTTTTTGCTTTGTCATGATGGGATATTGTGTGTAGATGAGGAATTTTCTTTTTTTAATCAATTTTAGAATAAGCCTGTAACGTAACAAAATGTGAAAAAAGTAAAGGGGTCTGAATACTCTCCGAATGTACTATATATATATATATATATATACTGCCGTTCAAAAGTTTGGGGTCACTTAGAAATGTCCTTGTTTTCCTTAAAAACATACATGAAATTAGTTTGAATAGGAAATATAGCAAAATGAATAGGAAGTGTAGTCATTGACAAGGTTAGAAATAGTGATATTTAATTGAAATAATAATTGTGTCCTTCGAACTTTGCAGCAATTATAGCCTTGCAGACCTTTGGCATTCTAGTTGTCAATTTGTTGAGGTAATCTGAAGAGATTTCACCCCATGCTTCCTGAAGCACCTCCCACAAGTTGGATTGGCTTGATGGGCACTTTTTACGTACCATACGGTCAAGCTGCTCCCACAACAGCTCAATAGGGTCTGTGCTGGCCACTCCATTATAGACAGAATACCAGCTGACTGCTTCTTCCCTAAATAGTTATTGCATAGTTTGGAGCTGTGCTTTGGGTCATTGTCCTGTTGTAGGAGGAAATTGGCTCCAATCAAGCGCCGTCCACAGGGTATGGCATGGCGTTGCAAAATGGAGTGATAGCCTTCCTTCTTCAAGATCCCTTTTACCCTGTACAAATCTCCCACTTTACCACCACCAAAGCACCCCCAGACCATCACATTGCCTCCACCATACTTGACAGATGGCATCAAGCACTCCTCCAGCATCTTTTCATTTGGTCTGCGTCTCACAAATGTTCTTCTTTGTGATCTGAACACCTCAAACTTCGATTCGTCTGTCCATAACACTTTTTTCCAATCTTCCTCTGTCCAGCGTCTGTGTTCTTTTGCCCATCTTAATATTTTCTTTTTATTGGCCAGTCTGAGATATGTATTTTTCTTTGCAACTCTGCCTAGAAGATCAGCATCCCGGAGTCGCCTCTTCACTGTTGACGTTGAGACTGGTGTTTTGCAGGTACTATTTAATGAAGCTGCAAGTTGAGGACCTGTGAGGCATCTGTTTCTCAAACTAGACACTCTAATGTATTTGTCCTCTTGCTCAGTTGTGCACCGGGGCCTCCCACACCTCTTTCTATTCTGGTTAGAGACAGTTTGCGCTGTTCTGTGAAGGGAGTAGTACACAGCGTTGTACGAGATCTTCAGTTTCTTGGCAATTTCTCGCACGGAATAGCCTTCATTTCTCAGAACAAGAAAAGGCTGACGAGTTTCAGAAGAAAGTTCTTTGTTTCTGGCCATTTTGAGCCCATCGAACCCACAATTGCTGATGCTCCAGATACTCAACTAGTCTCAAGAAGGCCAGTTTTATTGCTTCTTTAATCAGCACAACAGTTTTCAGCTGCTGTCATAATTGCAAAAGGGTTTTCTAATGATCAATTAGCCTTTTAAAATGATAAACTTGGATTAGCAAACACAATGTGCCATTGGAACACAGGACTGATGGTTGCTGATAATGAGTTAATAATCTCTCTCTATTCTCTCTTCATCTCTCTCTCTCTTCTCTCTCTCTCTTCCTCTTTCTCTCTTTTCTCTCTCTTCCTCTCTCTTTCTCTCTTCCTCTCTCCCTTCTCTCTCTTTCTCTTCTCTTTCTCTCTCTCTTTCTCTCTTCTCTCTTCCTCTTTCTCTCAGTATGAATTAAAAAAAAAATGTATGCACTCACTAACTGTAAATCGCTTCTCTCTCTCTATTCTCTCTTCCTCTCTTCATCTCTCTCTCTTCTCTCTCTCTCCTCTCTCTTTCTCTCTTCCTCTCTCTTCCTCTCTCTTCCTCTCGCTCTTCCTCTCTCTCTTCCTCTCTCTCTTCCTCTCGCTCTTCCTCTCGCTCTTCCTCTCGCTCTTCCTCTCGCTCTTCCTCTCTCTCTCTCTCTCGCTCTTCTCTCTTCCTCTTTCTCTCAGTATGAAAAAAAACAAAAAATGTATGCACTCACTAACTGTAAGTCGCTCTGGATAAGAGCGTCTGCTAAATTACTAAAATGTAAATGTAATAATGGGCCTCTGTACGCCTATGTAGATATTCCATTAAAAATCAGCCGTTTCCAGCAACAATAGCCATTTACAACATTAACAATGTCTACACTGTATTTCGGATCAATTTGATGTTATTTTAATGTACAAAAAAATTGCTTTTCTTTCGAAAACAAGGACATTTCTAAGTGACCCCAAACTTTTGAACGGTAGTGTATATTACATATCTCTTGCCCTTATGTTTGTGTTTGCATAATGCATAGATTCCACAGATAATAATATAATAATATAATAATAATAATATATATAATAATAATATAATATAATATGCCATTTAGCAGACGCTTTTATCCAAAGCGACTTACAGTCATGCGTGCATACATTTTTGTGCATGGGTGGTCCCGGGGATCGAACCCACTACCTTGGCGTTACAAGCGCCGTGCTCTACCAGCTGAGCTACAGAGGACCACAGATAATGCCCTAGGCCTAGACATGGAAATGGAATAAGAATATTGTGTATCTCAATGATCCTATACACTTTGCCACAGATATTGATGTGCCACTGTGATGATACATCAAACATCAACCCCTCTGGTCTTTGTGTGAAGCCATTGTAATGGAGAAGATAGTTCTTGTTGTCCTTAATGATTGTGTCATGATTGCTGACCCTTGAGAGGCAGGCCGGTTGCCATGGAAACAGATTGTAGCGCGGGTCAGAGACTCTGGGTGACACGGGGGTTCTGGGTAGGCACAGTGGAGGGCAAACGACTCCAGAGTGATTCGACAGACAGTCATTTTGGGGAGTAGCATATCCTTAGAATGATATTTTCTGTCTTGTTTTGGTGTTTCAGAGTGAGAAATGGGTTTAATTTTTTTTTTTAAATTGGTTCTTGCTCTGAAGGAGCGAGATGTCTGAAATGCATGTTTTTATGCATGGACACAGCATGTGTCGTGTGTGTGTGTGTGTAGGCGTTTTCAGTCATCTGGTAAGTGAATCATTGTTGCAGTTAATTCTTACAGCTTTCCTGTCTGCTGTGGATTACTGAAAGAGTCTTTATTTAGATCAGTCAATCATCATTAGACTTACACACTGCTCTGTGGTAGGTGTGTGTAAGTGTATGAACGCGCATATGTGTGTGTTTGTGTGGCAAACAAAATAGTTAACTTGTGGTGGGCCACAAATATTCTTATTTCTCTATTCACATTAAACAATCCACACATGAACAACACATGACAGGGTTGCCTGTTGAGATGGAACATATGGTTGAGTTGTGGTGTCGTAAACAGAGCAAAGCAAAGCAGGGACCGACATAATTGCGGGGTGTGTTAGCATTGTGCTAATGTCCTAGCATGGATGCTAAGCTCTATAGCTACCACTGTGACAGAGACAGGTTATGTAAAAGCCTCTGCCTCTAGTTGTGGTCTGGCTCCTTGTGGTTGTCTTATCAGGCCACAGACACTGGAAAAAACTGAAGGGGTGTGTCATCACCAACTGTTTTACTGAGAGAGGCAGATACATTTAGGAGAGACTGGAAAGGGTTCTTCATGGAATCCAAAAGGGTTCTAACTGGAACCAAAAAGGGTTCTTCAAAGGGTTATCCTATGGGGACAGCCAAAAAACCCTTTCAGGCTCTAGATAGCAGCTTTTTTTTTCTAAGAACATTAGACAAAAACTGGACACAAAAGCTTCTAACTGGAGATGTGTGTGTGTGTGTGCTTGTGTGTGTGTTTGTTCTTGTGTGTGTGGCTGTTGGGGGAGGGGTAACCACACCAGACCCCTCACTGATTATATTAATCTGTGGACAAAGCCCCTGCCCTTTAACCATGAAATGACCAACAAGCCTTCTTCATCATGCATCCCCTCTCTCTTTTTAGGTTGGACAATAATCGATAATATTGCAGCCTTCCATCCTTTGGCAGGACAAGCTTCCGCCTTTTGACAGTACAGAAACATGGTTTGGCTATGATTATAGCAACCTTCCCTATCCTAGGAGGGATGGTTGGTTGACATTTGTGTGATAAAATATACCAATAAAGGCCAGATGAAATCTCAAAAACCCTCTCTCTCTTCCGAGCAGCTAATCTGTCATATACTATATCCCAAAGCGCTGAGTTGAGGTTATGTTTCAGAGGTGATTGCTCTCTGAGTCAGACCTGTCTGTCTGTCTGTCTGTCTGTCTGTCTGTATCTTTGTCTGTCTCAGTGGCAGTTTGTGTGTCAGTCTGTCTGCCTGAGTGACAGTCTGTCTTCCATGGGGGAGATAAGGATGACAAGGCACTATTTCTATCTCTGTGTTGGATCCTTTCTAGCAGTGTGGGTGGCTCTTTTGAGGCTTTGTATGTGTGTCCTAACTCCCAAATGGATGTCTGACTCTGCAATGCCTAGCTCCACTAGGTACACAGTGAAGTGAACAACCCCCAGAGGCTATTATAGGGCTTTCACACATTACAGTACCCAGAATCACCATCCATACCCACACACACAGACACACAGACAAACACACACACACCAGCACTCCTTCTCCAAATTCACAGAGCATATGAATGGAGCAGTATGGAGACTGAGACAGACTCATTTGACCTGGAGTGAGGCTTCACTATCAGCTACGGCAGCACATTACATATTTTCTTGGTAGTCAGCGTGTCTTAACACTTTGAAATTGTACTTACTCTTCATAATTTTATAACTCTTTAGAAACCTTGATCTATCCTAACAAGTCCTGCTATATTCCACTGTCTCAAAATGGCTGACCGTGTCACGGATCGACAATCAATAACAGAACAGTTTCACTGATCTGAACCCCACAGTACTAACAAACATATCTGTATGTGTTTCAGATCTGATATCGGCCACCAATGCGACCAACGTGAACATCCCTCAGATGGCCGACACTCTGTTTGAGAGGGCCACCAACGCCAGCTGGATTGTCGTCTTCAAGGCCCTAGTCACCACACACCACATGTGTGTCCATGGAAATGAGGTCAGAGGGCAGCATTTTAGTGCACAACCACCACAAAACAAATTAGGACTGTTTCAGCACTATGGACAGCTACACGGCTGTCTTGATTAATCCCAGGGGAGCTGTGAGTGTAGCTGTCCATGGTGCTGGAAACAGTGCTATTAGTATTGCTGCAGACTAGAGCTCATTCTGAAACATGGTTATAAAACACAGTTGTGTTTGTCTGGAGCTATTTTTACATATTGAGTTGCTGTATTGCTATAGACATAACATACTAGCACTCAATTTGTATTTGACTATTTCAGTAAATATGCCTTAATTGTCTTGATTTTTTTTTCTTTGATTCATTTTTTTTTTTTATCAGCCTATTTAATTGTAAGGTGTTTCAGTGTCAGTGCCTTATTGTCATTCTGCTTCCTCAGAGGTTCATCCAGTACCTGGCCTCCAGGACCGCTCTGTTCAACCTCAGCAACTTTATTGACAAAACAGGCTCCCACGGTAAGTGCACTTCCTGTGTGCGTGTGTGTATGTTTGGGGAGTGAAGCAGGTGGATTCCCTCCCAGTTGAGAGCATAAACAGATACAGTAGATGAGATGTGAGACTACCTGGAGGCGCAGAAGGAGACAAGAGGAGAGGAGGAGACAGGAGGAGACAGGAGGAGAGGCATAGACAGAGACAGGAGAGGAGGAGAGACAGGAGGAGACTGGAGGAGAGGAGGAGAGGCAGAGAAAGGAGGAGAGGCAGAGACAGGAGGAGAGGAGGAGAGGCAGAGACAGGAGGAGAGGCAGAGACAGGAGGAGAGGCGGAGAGGCAGAGAGGCAGAGACAGGAGGAGAGGAAGAGACAGGAGGAGAGGCAGAGACGGGAGGAGAGGCAGAGACGGGAGGAGAGGCAGAGACGGGAGGAGAGGCAGAGACAGGAGGAGAGGCGGAGACAGGAGGAGAGGCGGAGACAGGAGGAGAGGCGGAGACAGGAGGAGAGGAGGAGACAGGAGGAGAGGAGGAGAGGAAGAAACAGGAGGAGAGGCGAGGAGAGGCGGAGACAGGAGGAGAGGAGGAGAGGCAGAGACAGGAGGAGAGGAGGAGAGGCAGAGACAGGAGGAGAGTAAGAGAGGCAGAGACAGGAGAGGAGGAGAGGCAGAGACAGGAGGAGACAGGAGGAGAGGAGGAGAGGCAGAGACAGGAGGAGACAGGAGGAGAGGCAGAGACAGGAGGAGAGGAGGAGAGGAGGAGAAAGGAGGAGAGGAGGAGACAGGAGGAGAGGAGGAGACAGGAGCAGAGGCAGGAGGATAGGAGGAGAGGCAGAGACAGGAGGACAGGAGGAGCGACAAGAGGACAGGAGGAGAGGCAGAGACAGGAGGACAGGAGGAGAAGCAGAGACAGGAGGACAGGAGGAGAGGCAGAGTCAGGAGGACAGGAGGAGAGGCAGAGACAGGAGGAGAGGCGAAGACAGGAGGAGAGGCGGAGACAGGAGGAGAGGCGGAGACAGGAGGAGAGGCGGAGACAGGAGGAGAGGAGGAGACAGGAGGAGAGGCGGAGACAGGAGGAGAGGCGGAGACAGGAGGAGAGGCGGAGACAGGAGGAGAGGCGGAGACAGGAGGAGACAGGAGGAGAGGAGGAGAGACAGAGACAGGAGGAGAGGAGGAGAGGCGGAGACAGGAGGAGAGGCGGAGACAGGAGGAGAGAAGGAGAGGAAGAGACAGGGGACATCTGTAAAGAGAGGAAATCACTGGCCTGATAAGCATGCAATGTGCACACACTAAACATAGTACTGTACATGTACAGATGTAGGATCTTAATTTGATTACCCTGTTGCAGGAGAAATTTCAAACTTGTAGTGTATTTGAGGTTTAAAAAGGCTTCTGAAGTTTTTAATTTCCACTTTGAAATTTCAGACTTGATTTTCCCTGCCGAAAAATTTATCAACCCCTACAACAAATTCCATTAATTATAATCCACATAATAATTCACATTTCCTGTTGCTGCAGGATTATTTTCCTGCTGTAGCAAACTGGCTCAAACTAAGATCCTACATCTGTACACACATCCATGCACACTTGCACGCGCACACACACACACACACACACACACACACACACACACACACACACATACATACATAAATGTACATACATACATACATACATATAGTACTAGTCAAAAGTTTAGACACACCTACTCATTCAAGGGTTTTTCTTTATTTTTACTATTTTCTACATTGTAGAATAATAGTGAAGACATCAAAACCATGAAATAACACATATGGAATAATGTAGTAACCAAGAAAGTGTTAAACAAATAAAAATATATTTAAAATGTTAGATTCTTCAAAGTAGCCACCCTTTGCCTAGATGACAGCTTTGCACACTCTTGGTATTCTCTCAACCAGCTTCACCTGGAATGCTTTTCCTACAGTCTTGAAGGAGTTCCCACATATGCTGAGTACTTGTTGGCTGCTTTTCCTTCACTCTGCGGTCCAGCTCATCACAAACCATCTCAATTGGGTTGAGTTTGGGTGATTGTGGAGGCCAGATCATCTGATGCAGCACTCCATCACTCTCCTTCTTGGTCAAATAGCCCTTACACAGCCTGGAGGTGTGTTGGGTCATTGTTCTGTTGAAAAACAAATGATAGTCCCACTAAGCCCAAACCAGATGTAATGTCGTATAGCTTCAGAATGCTTTGGTAGCCATGCTGGTTAAGTGTGCCTTGAATTCTAAATAAATCACAGACAGTGTCACCAGCAAAGCACCCCTACACCATCACACCTCCTCCTCCATGCTTCACGGTGTGAACCACACATGCGGAGATCATCCGTTCACTTACTCTGCGTCTCACAAAGACACGGCGGTTGGAACCAAAAATCTGTAATTTGGACTCCTCAGACCAAAGGACATATTTCCACCGGTCTAATGTCTTCCTTTTCTGTGGTGGTCCTCATGAGAACCAGTTTCATCATAGCGCTTGATGGTTTTTGCGACTGCACTTGAAGAAACTTTTCTGTATTGACTGACTTTCATGTCTTAAAGTAATGATGGACCTTCATTTCTCTTTGCGTATTTGAGCTGGACTTGGTCTTTTACCAAATAGGGCTATATTCTGTATACCAACTGATTGGCTCAAACGCATTAAGAAGGAAATAAATTCCTCAAATTAAGAAGGCACACCTGTTAATTGAAATGCGTTTCAGGTGACTACCTCATGAAGCTGGTTGAGAGAATGCCAAGAGTGTGCAATGCTGTCGTCAAGGCAAAGGGTGGCTATTTGAAGAATCTCAAATATAAAATATATTTGGATTTGTTTAACACTTTTTTGGTTACTACATGATTCCGTATGTGTTATTTCATAGTTGTGATCTCTTCACTATTATTATACAATGTAGAAAATAGTAAAAATAAAGAAAAACCCTGGAATGAGTAGGTGTGTCCAAACTTTTGACTGGTACTGTACCTACACACACACACACACACACACACACACACACACACACTAAACTGCTTCCTGCCTCCATGATTGCTATATCCTGCGCTTTTCACCAGTGTCTTGCCCTGGTCTCATTATAGATCCCCTGTCTCATCGTACTGTCTCTCATCCTAATGTAAACAAAAAAAATAGCTACTGCAACCCTCCCGTTCAATCCCCTTCAAATCTCCCCTACAATCAGATACACGACTTGCAAAATGGAAGAGAGAACGTTTTTGGTGTGACATGAATGTGGTGCTCTCTTCTTTCTCTAGGCTATGATATGTCTACTTTCATCAGACGTTACGGCCGCTACCTCAATGAGAGGGCTTTTGCCTACCGCCAGATGGCTTTTGACTTCACCAAAGTCAAGAAGGGGTCAGTCACTTCCCTGTCTCTCCAAATCCTTTTACATCCCCATCCTTGAGATCCTCATCACTGAGGCTCACCAGCCATTCACCTCATCACTGAGGCTCACCAGCCATTCACCTCATCAGTGAGGCTCACCAGCCATTCACCTCATCACTGAGGCTCACCAGCCATTCACCTCATCACTGAGGCTCACCAGCCATTCACCTCATCACTGAGGCTCACCAGCCATTCACCTCATCACTGAGGCTCACCAGCCATTCACCTCATCACTGAGGCTCACCAGCCATTCACCTCATCACTGAGGATCACCAGCCATTCACCTCATCACTGAGGCCCACCAGCCATTCACCTCATCACTGAGGATCACCAGCCATTCACCTCATCACTGAGGCCCACCTGTCATTCACCTCCTCACTGAGGCCCACCTGTCATTCACCTCATCATTGAAGCCCACCTGTCATTCACCTCATCACTGAAGCCCACCTGTCATTCACCTCCTCACTGAGGCCCACCTGTCATTCACCTCATCATTGAAGCCCACCTGTCATTCACCTCATCACTGAAGCCCACCTCATACTATCGTTCACCTCATCACTGAGGCCCACCTGCCATTCACCTCATCATTGAAGCCCACCTGTCATTCACCTCACCACTGAAGCCCAGCTCATACTATCATTCACCTCATCACTGAGGACCTCATATTGTTATTTACCTCATCCATGAGCCCCTTGTTATGCTCTCCCCTGTGTGTTTCCTCCACAGTGCTGAAGGGGTGATGAGGACAATGGCTCCAGACAAGCTGTTAAAAGGCATGCCCGTCCTGCAGACTCAGATCGACACACTGCTGGAGTTTGATGTGAGTTTGACATGTTGTTCATCATTGATCTGTTTATTACTGTCTGTCTGTCTGTCTGTCGTCATTTGTGAATTAGCTGACCACTGTACTATGTCAGGCCACAAAGAATAATGTTTACCTATTGTTTATTTTCCTGTGTTACATTTTCTCTTTCTCTCTCTATCTCTCTCTCTCAATAGCAATGATACTATTTGTTCTATTGACCCTGATATTTCTGTGCGGGTGCACAATTTTTTAGTACAGCAGAATATTGCTGGAGTTTAATTAATTAAGTTAACTAATGCTCTTCTGTTGAATTTGTAGTGTCGAGTCAATGTTGCTAATTATGCTGTAACAAAGGAGTCCGCTTATACTGAGCTTTGATCATAAGTTTTATTCATATCACAAGATGTCAGCATACGTTTACAGATGTCTAGAGCATCCGGAGAGCAGAGTCCCAAAATAATATGTCTGCTCTAATGTTCTTTGTTCAAACCCAGTACTTATAATATTCCCCAAAATATGGGTGGCTCCCTCTACTGTCCAATCCCCTGTCTACAACACACACTCCCTGTCTTCTATGGGGCGTCACCCTAAAACGGCTCCCTCTGAAACTAAATAAACATCCTCTCAGGTTCCACTTGAAAACATTAGCAAAGTCATAATTCTTAATACACTACAAACTACATGATAAAACGCTTTTAAAAGTTCTGTCTCTCTCCCAGGTCCATCCCAAGGAGCTGAATAACCCTATCATCAACGCAGCATTCCTGCTGCTCTTCAAGGATCTGGTCAAGCTTTTTGCCTCCTACAACGACGGGATCATTAATTTATTAGGTGAGTTAGACATGTCATTGGGTGCATCCCAAATGGCACCCTATTTCCTATATAGTGCACTACTTTTGACCAGAGCCCTGTGGGCCCTGGTCAAAAGTTGTTTACTATTAAGGGAATAGGGTGCCATTTGAGAAGCAGACTCTGTCACCAATTAAAAGATCAATGACTTTCTTTCACCGTTTAGTGATTTTAGAAGATGCTCTTATTCATAACAACTGTTAAATATCTGTAGAGAAATACTTTAAGATGAAGAAGGGCGATTGCAAGGAGGCCTTGGAGATTTATAAGAGGTTCCTGACCAGGGTCACCAAGATCGGAGAGTTCATGAAGCTCGCTGAGGTAAAGGAAACTTCCTAACAGATTAGGGTATATTCTAACTAACTTAAATCCAAATGAAACTCACACAGTGCTTCCTCACATACAGTGTCTCTCTATTTTGAATATAAGGTTATGATGCACGGATTTGGTTGTGAAGTTGTCTCTTGTGTGTATTTTGTTCCACAGACAGTCGGTGTCGAAAAAAATGACATTCCAGACATCAACTATGTAAGTCACTGATCTTTGTGCTTTCTCTCTAGAAGGATGATGGCATAGTTGTAACACACACACACACACATCTATCCTAATCTCCCCCCTGCGATCCCAGTGTCTGCACCCTCGAGTGGTGACGGACCTCGTAGACTCAGACAATGAGGACTGTCCCTTTCAGCCTATCGAGGACCCGGTAACCATAGAGACACGGGGTGGCTTGGCTGAGTGCCTGTTTGGAGGATGGGGTTTTGGCATGGGATCATTCTACAGACTGACACTTCTGACTGCATTGTGTGTGTGTGTGTGTGTGTGTTAGCATGTGTGTGTGCTTCCGTGTGCACAAACGACTGTAGAGTTTAAGTAAAATGTGAACACCTTAACACTTCATTCTACAGGCCATTGAGTTGATACAAAAGTGGGGTAGTGGGGTGAGTTAAAAATTAAGGGTCTGGAGTGGTGCTGCCATAGAAATAGAATTGGGTGCTGTGTTATTTGAAGTGTTGGCATGTAGATGGATAAGGAAGTCAGTGACGTAAACCTGTTGTTTCTGTGTCTCTGATTGGTTCTCTCGTCTCTGACCCTCAGGCTCCAAGTAGCATCCTGGAGTCGCTGGAGACACACATGAACAGCTTGGAGGGGAAGAAGGGGTAAGAGGACCCTCTCTAACTACACCATTTCAGAAAGAGCTCAAATGTGGGAATGGCTCCATAGGTATCTTTACACAGAGAAAATATGAATTGAGAAATGAGAGTGTGAGATAAACTAGATACTCATAACTTGGGCTCTATTCACCTTATGTAGCCCTGCCCACTTGACCCAGTTCCTGATCGAATGCAGCCTGGTCTCATAGACTAGACGTGACATACTAAACGTAAATCCGGGACACTCAAATTAGTATGATATATTAAGTTTGGTATGGTTACATAAGACAAATGGTTACTTAAGGCAAAAACAAAAGTAAGGTGGTTGGTCAGGGTGGATGGGTGAGCGTATAACGCGAAAGTTCTAGCAGACTATAGGTTGCAAGTTCAAATCTCATCACGGACGACTTTAGAATTTTAGCTAATTAGCAACTTTTCAACTACTTAAAACTTTTAAGCTACTTTGAAACTAGCATGTTAGCTAACCCTTCCCCTAACCTTAACCCTTTAGCTAACCCTTTCCCTAACCTTAACCCTTTAACGTAACTCCTAAACTTAACCCTGACCTTAACCCGAACCCCTAGCCTAGCTAACGCTAGTCACCTAGCTAGCATTCGTAACATATCATACATTTTGCAAGTTCGTAACATATCATACGAAATGGGTGATGGACATCCACAAATTAATACATACATTTTTTACATTTTAGTCATTTAGCAGACGCTCTTATCAAGAGCGCATACATTTTTTATTCATTTTTCATACTGGCCACCATGGGAATCGAACCCACAACCCTGGCGTTGCAAGCGCCATGCTCTACCAACTGAGCTACACAGGACATACCATACAAAACGTAACATATCATACTAAATGGAGTGTCTCGGATTTACTTATAGAAAAATATGAAATACTCTGAGACCAGGTTGGTTTTCCTCATTCCAGCCCATTCACAAACAAGGAAAACCATAGTTAAATATGAATTAAATTTGTTAAAACTATAAAATAACGTACACACACAATTGGAAATATATGTTAATTATATTCTGAGAAAAATTATTGAAAAACAATTACGTTTATTTTCACTTACAAATAGTACTTAATAATAGCCTAAAATAATAATAGCCAGAAATAATAGCCGAAATTAGCAAATTAGAATTCACATAGAAAACATTGCGGGTTAGCTAGTTAGCATATTAGACTATATCTAATGGTCATTATCCATACAGGCTGTATCCCTTTTCAATCAAAGATCAATGATTGAACTGGCAATGTTGTTAGGCACAGAATATCAATGACAAAATACAGAAACGGTGCCAAAATGTTTTATGTAGATAACGTTTTGATATTTTCCTTCTGTTGTGCCACAAAGCTAACCAGCTATCCCGCCATGTTAAGTCTATGAGAATGCTAATTTGGTAATTTCAGCGACCGAGTGCTATTACTAGCCTACGTGAAAACAAACATTTAAATGTTTCAATGATTTCAGTCAACATAGAATTAACATATCTTTCAAATTCTGTGCACATTATTTAATAGTTTTGAGAAATATAATACATATTTAACAATGGTTTTGCTGGTTTGTGAGTGGGCCGGAAGGAGGAGAACAATCACAACCAATTGGATGCGCCTTTGTTGCCAGGCTGAATACTGTCCCAGCACCACAGTGTTCCAAAGACAGTTTTGTGTTATCTTTTCCTTTAATCCTTCTTCTCTCTTTGTTCCTTTCTGTTCATCATTGGGGATCACAGTGAAGGGTGAGCATAAATTATTAATTTGGGGTTTGACAGATGAGTTTATTGTAGTCATGAAAATAAGTTAAAAAGTTAATTTAAATGTAGATGACTTCAGCTCTGAAAGGTGATATGGTGATATCTAGCTCTGATGAAATTGAAACATTAACTATTCCGTCTCTCTTTCAGGTCTCCAACAAAGGTGAGTTGAAGATTACAAATTATTTTCCCTGTGTATATCATTGCCTTTCTGTTTCTGGTTGTATGTCGACACATGGATACTAATAAGTCCTCTCTGTATTCCAGGGGTCCCCCACCAATAACGTGTCCCCGACCTCCACCCCCGCCAAAACTGCAGCCGCCGTGCCCACCCTAGTGCCGCCACCTGAAGAAGCCACTGAGTGAGTGACCACTTCCTCTGCCTACCGCAGTTTACCTTATCACCTCAGGGATTTCCTCAGTTCTGGCATTCTAGCATTCTATCTATTCCATTTATTTTGTAGAATTGTGAATAAGAGTCCATTCTTCCTTCCCCTTCCATTCTCTCTCTCTCACCATCACTCCGTCTCTCTCCATCCCTCTCTCTCTAGTTCTCTGTTGGATCTGGACCCTCTGTCCTCCTCTGGTCCGTCAGCAGGGGCCTCAGCAGCCCCTATGTCCTGGGGAGGTAATGTCCCATTTCAAAACTTGATCGTTTAATGGTTAATTAAAACTTACCGGTAGTTACATTATCTAATGAACATTCATATAATTGCATTTTCCTCCATCACCTTCTCCCATGCTCTTCTGGGGATGCTGCCACAGACCTCCTTGGATCAGGTGAGTGCTATCCCACAGGGACCCTGGCTTTAACCTCTCTAGTTTATTAACATTAACAGAGCGTGTCATCTCCTCTAGATCGCCCAATGTGTTTCCTAGTGCTGCTCTAGTCTCAGTAGTCTATTTCTCTCTCTTTGTTTCTCTCTGCTCTCTATCCCTCCCCCACATCCCCTTGCTTGGTTCATACGGGGGCTTTAATTCTGGGGTTGATTTTGGGGATCTTTCTTTGCTCTCTTTTGTTTCTATGGGATGTTTTTCGGTTGTTTCGTTGAAATTGGGTTGATTTGATACCTTCATTTGGTTCTAATGGGGCCTTTTTGGTTGCTTTGGTTCCTATCGGGTATTTTGGGGGATGATTTCTGGGGGTTGTTTTGGTACCTTGTTTTGGGTTTGGTTGGTACACCACATGGGTACCTGCAGAAATGGGCGAGTCCATGCTTCCTGACCCCACCCTCGCTGTAGACACCGCTCCCTCTCCCGCGGGGGTAACGCCCACCCCTACAGCCGCAGAGCCAGGAGTCACTCTGGCTCCTCCCCCTAGTGCGGCCGCTGGCACTTCCCCCGGTGCGACGAATATGGATCTGCTGGGAGGTCAGTGGGCTTCTGGAGGATTCTCTACCACAGAATCTCTGCTGGACAGCTCAACCCCAACCAACCCTCCACATGCACACACAGGAGATGCAGTGTAGTGTTCGCTACATGCATGTACACACACTAATCTATATGTTTAGTCTCTGCATGTACATACACACAGTGACCCAGATACCCCAAAACAAACACATCCATTTGGGCAGAACACACATACTGGTATGCATTCTGTACATCTCATGCTCATTGACACAGATATACACACAGAGACAAGCATGCACACACTTGTAGACACACTCAGACATGCTACTCATACATTTTCACATGCTTAGTTTTGTTTGATAGTCCGACAGCTTTTCCTCAACTTCAGAGAAAAGCCAATCTATCAAACAGTCACATTCTTTATTTCCGCCTAAAATACATCTTGCTTTGCTTCTGGTTTCATTCTGTGGCCTGCTTGTCCAGTTATGTAGTGCAACAGACCTAGTTACCGCTTTCTAGTTTAGTTGCTAAAGCCCGCCTTCCATAGACCTTGCTGTGCCTCCTGTCTGTATTCTCATTCACCCTTCACCTGTCAATCATTCATGCCACAAAGTAATGCCACAGAGTAAATGTTTTGTAACTAATCTAAACTGAATTTATTACAGTAATCAAAAGATGCCTCAGTTAAATAGTATTTATCTGCAATAAATATTCACTGCTCCATATTCTTCATAAACATACAGTAAATGTAAAAAACTATAAAGTACTGTATGATCAAGAGATAATCTGGAAAATATGCATGTCTGAGGAAAAATGATTTGTGAAAAGAGGGATAGCAGGAAACATATTGGAGAAAGCAGTATTAGTAGTATTCACACTCTTTCATTATACTCTCTGAAATACCCATACTATACCAGATAAATACCTTTGATGAATAAGTATATTAATTAAGTATATTACATATATTATGCCTGACATTACATTACAAATATTTAATATAGGTACAGTATATTAAGTAAATTAAACATCTAATAAAGTAAAAGTAGTATTTCTAAATTCTGCTTAGAGGCACAGACTATCTTTTAGGTGGTTTCTTGACCTTCCTTTTCTGAAGTTCCTTTTCTGACTTACTCTCTCTTTCTTGTCTGGCTTGTGTTTCTTTTCTCTGTTCTTTCTCTCCCTATCTCTCGCTGTACCTTTCTCTCTGTCGTCTGTGTGTGTGTGTGTGTGTGTTGGGTATCAGATGCGTTTTCGACCCCTGTTTCCGCCTCTGATGCCTCTGCCGCTGCCGAGGGCGGGGCTCCGGCCTCCACACCAACCCCTGTCACCGACGCTGCAGCTGGTGGGTTACAGAACGTGTGTCTCTGTGTCTGTCTGTGTAAATGGCTGTGTGCATATTTTTGTGGCTGTTTGTGTGTGTGTTTGGCTGTATTCGAGTGCTCGGTGCATCCATGCTTATGTGTTTTTGTGTATGGAGAGTGTGTTTCAACAGTTGATCCCATTGCTGTGAGTGGGTGTAGCTAGTTTAGCTAGACATGTGATGCTGCTGGTTGTTTCTGGGCATGGCTGTTGCTGTTACCATGGAGATTGTTGCTGAGGTTGCTATTAGGACAGTGGTTGGCCACTCCATGCTAGATACCACCTGGGGTTTCCTTTCCTTCATTAAACTTTATCCCAAAATGCATCTGCAAGGTCCGTGGTTACACTCTGTAAATCTGGTATAGTATGGGTATTTCAGAGAGTATAATGAAAGAGTGTGAATACTACTAATACTGCTTTCTCCAATATGTTTCCTGCTATCCCTCTTTTCACAAATCATTTCCTCAGACATGCATATTTTCCAGATTATCTCTTGATCATACAGTACTTTATAGTTTTTTACATTTACTGTATGTTTATGAAGAATATGGAGCAGTGAATTACTAACTGAGCTTGTATCTTCAGAATTTCAGCCGAATGCACCCACTCCTCTTCCCTATTTCACAGAATATAGCTCTTGCCATACCTCAAGGTTTATTTCACACTGTGTTATGGTGGTTGTGTAACATCTCCATCTCCCTAAGTCATCCCCTCCCCCATTCTCTCCTCTCAAAGACCCCTTTGCCCCCACTGGTTGCAGTTCAAATGCAGTAGGCCCAGGGCTGGACCTGTTTGCCATGATGCCAATGGCGAACAACTGCTTTAACTCAGTGGCGCCCCCTCCTGCCCCCTCATCCACCATCACAGCACCCATCCCCCCCACCACCACCCCATCGATAGACCTCTTCAGTGGTAAATGTTTACACGTGTGTGGTACTTCTTAACCTTTTATTTTCTGCTCGTTCGTCCTTGTCCTCTACTCTGCATCCGTGTCCTATCCTCTCCTGCATTTTACCCATCAACTGCATTGTTCCTTGATGTCCCTTTCTCTTTGTGAGGCTAACTTACACATATCACGCTTCCTTTCAGCTTGGAAGCATTCTATTCAGATGCCTCTCTGCTCCTGCAGTGGCTTTCAATCACAATTGTTCATCTAATTAATCATTGTTTGTAGTGTGCTGTTCTCATCTCAATGTGTGTGTGTTGTGTACTTGTCCTGTAGCTATGTTTGATTCCATGCCAGATCCAAGCTTCACCAAAGCAGACCCTGCCCCCAGTGTTGACATGTTTGGAGCAGGTACCCAAACTTGCGCCATCTGTCTTCTTTCTCAGCATGTGCTTGAGTGCTGTTTTTATATGTACATTTGTGCATTATTGTAATTCAAGGATACTGATTGTGTATTTTGTTGTTTGTTTAGTGGGTATGGGTTTGTTTAGTTGTGTGTGTGTGTGTGTGTGTGTGTGTGTGTGTGTGTGTGAATTATACCTTGACATTTGCACGTACAGTAACAGTCAAAAGGGTTTTTCTTTATTTTTACTATTTTCTACATTGTAGAACAATAGTGAAGACATCAAAACTATGAAATAACACATGAAATCATGTAGTAAACAAAAAAGTGTTAAACAAATCAAAATATATTTTATATTTGAGATTCTTAGTCTCCCGAGTGGCGCAGTGGTCTAAGGCACTGCATCGCAGTGCTAGCTGTGCCACTAGAGATCCTGGTTCGAATCCAGGCTCTGTCGTAGCCGGCCGCGACCGGGAGACCCATGGGGCGGCGCACAATTGGCCCAGCGTCGTCCAGGGTAGGGGAGGGAATGGCCGGCAGGGGATGTAGCTCAGTTGGTAGAGCATGGCGTTTGCAACGCCAGGGTTGTGGGTTCGATAAAATAATGTATGTGCTAACTGTAAGTCGCTCTGGATAAGAGCGTCTGCTAAATGACTAAAATGTAAATGTAAATGTAAATGTAATTCTTCAAAGTCACCCTTTGACTTGATGACAGCTTTGCACACTCTTGGCATTCTCTCAACCAGCTTAATGAGGAATGCTTTTTCAACAGTCTTGAAGGAGTTCCCACATATGCTGAGCACTTGTTGGCTGCTTTTCCTTCACTCAGCGGTCCAACTCATCCCAAACCATCTCAATTGGGTTGAGGTTGGGTGATTGTGGAGGCCACGTCATCTGATGCAGCACTCCATCACTCTCCTTCTTGGTCAAATAGCCCTTACACAGCCTGGAGATGTGTTTTGGGTCATTGTCCTGTTGAAAAACAAATGATAGTCCCACTAAGCCCAAACCAGATGGGATGGCGTATCGCTGCAGAATGCTGTGGTAGCCATGCTGGTTAAGTGTGCATTGAATTCTAAGTAAATCACTGACAGTGTCACCAGCAAAGGACCCCCACACCATCACACCTCCTCCTCCATGCTTCACGGTGGGAACCACACATGCGGAGATCATACGCTCACCTACTCTGTGTCTCACAAAGACACGGCGGTTAGAACCAAAAATCTCAAATTTGGACTCATCAGATCAAAGTACAGATTTTCACCGGTCTAATGTACGTTGCTCGTGTTTCTTGGCCCAAGCAAGTCTCTTCTTCTTATTGGTGTCCTTTAGTAGTGGTTTCTTTGCAGCAATTTGACCATGAAGGCCTGATTCACGCAGTCTCCTCTGAACAGTTGATGTTGAGATGTCTGTTACTTGAACTCTTGGGCTGCAATCTGAGGTGCAGATAACTCTAATGAACGTATCCTCTGCAGCAGAGGTAACTCTGGGTCTTCCTTTCCTGTGGCGGTCCTCATGAGAGCCAGTTTCATCATAGTGCTTGATGGTTTTTGTGACTGCGCTCAAAGAAACTTTCAAAGTTCTTGAAATGTTCCGTATTGACCTTCATGGTTTAAAGTAATTATGGACTGTTGTTTCTCTTTGCTTATTTGAGCTGTTCTTGCCATAATATGGACTTGGTCTTTTACCAAATAGGGCTATCTTCTGTATACTACCCCTACCTTGTCACGACACAACTGATTGGCTCAAACGCATTAAGAAGGAAAGAAATTCCACAAATTAACTTTTAACAAGGCACACATGTTAATTGAAATGCATTTCAAAGTAGCCACCTCATGAATCTGGTTGAGAGAATGCCAAGAGTGTGCAAAGCTGTCATCAAGGCATAAGGTGGCTACTTTGAATAATGTCAAAGTTAAAATATATTTTGATTTGTTTAACACTTTTTGGTTTACTACATGATTCCATATGTGTTATTTCATAGTTTTGATGTCTTCACTATTATTCTACAATATAGTAAAAATAAAGAAAACCCCTTGAATGAGTAGGTGTGTCCAAACTTTTGACTGTTACTGTAATTCGCACACTGTGTTTGTGTTCTAACCCTCCTCTACCCCTCCCCTTACAGCAGATGCATTCTCCTCCCCTGCCCCCCTCCTCTCCTCAGACCTCCCAACGGACAAGGGGGCGATCATGGACATGTTTGGGGGTGGGTAAATGTACACTCTCCCCCCACCCCTCACTATCCCCCTTGCTGCTGGTCGACGGTCTTCACATGAGTGGCCTTTTGTAAAAATGTTTCTCTCTAAGCAGGAAAGCCATAACTTTAATTTATTATTTGATTATTTGATTTATTATTTTCATCATGTCATTCATCTTCATCAGCATTTCTCATTCCGTTTCTCTGTATGGTTTTGGTGACCCATAAAGTTGTTACTGTAGTTAAGTTGTTAGCTGTGGTATTCAGGATGGATTCTACATTTTCTACATCCTCTACAGAATTTAGAGTTTGTTGCTTAGTAGATGTAGACTTGTCACAGCATATTGGGATCAAAGGAGTTTCTATTGGTGTGTTTGAGACTATTGGTGTGTACGTGTGTATACCTGTGTATGTCTACTGTCCTATCTGACAATGATAACGCTGCTCTGTCTGTTTGGCGTTCCTAGTGTGGAGCCGATGGCTGACTTCTTAACTCTTCTCTGCCCTCATGCTGCACTGCAAATGGCGTGGCTCACCTTGGCCTGGTATGGTTTGGTTTGATCCATCAGACTCCACCGGTGGAGAAACCCAGCCTGCTACCCCTGCAGCTGCCTCTGGTGCTGAGCTGATGGCAGGTAATGTACTTACCGAAGCACAACACACCCACCAGGCATGACACAAACAACAGGCATGACACAAACAACAGGCATGACCCATTCACATTGTATGCAAGACGAATAACAGTAAATACACCACATCTACGGTTGTAAAGGTAGGGTGTATTACTGGAAACTTTCTAAGTTTACCAGTAAACAACCAGCATTTTTGGTTCCTTTCAAGGTTTATTTGGAATTCTATCAGATGACATCTAGTGGCCTTTTTGGGTACTTCAGATGAATAATAATAATAATTATTATTATTATTATTATATAATCTTATTCATATCTATATTAGATATATATCAGGTTATTAGATTATTAATAATTGTGAATCATGATCATATTTATAAATATAATAATTGCACATTATAATACAATAATAACAATATAATATTATTATTATAATATATATATATATATATATTATGTATTAATACAATTAATAATATAATTAGAATAGAGTTATTATTACAATTAATTATTAGATTAGTGTTATTAGTAGATTAGATTAGTAGTATCATTAATAAATAATAATCCTTATCTATTATTAGATAGATGATAGATTATCAATATTAGATATAGATATACACTGAGTGCACAAAACATTAAGGACACCTGCGCTTTCCATGACATTGACTGACCAGGTGAAAGCTATGATCACGTATTGATGTCACTTGTTAAATCTCACTTTGAAGGGGAGGAGACAGGTTATAGAAGGATTTTTAAGCCTTGAGACAATTGAGACATGGATTGTGTATGTGTGCCATTCAGAGGGTGAAAGGGCACGACAAAAGATTTAAGTGCCTTTGAACGGGGTATGGTAGTAGGTGGCAGGCTGTAAAACATTATCCTAAATATAAACCATCAAATTTTGCATTTACATTTTAGTCATTTAGCAGACACTCTTATCCAGAGAGACTTACAGTGCATTCGGAAAGTATTCAGACCCCTTGACTTTTTCCACATTTTGTTACGTTACAGCCTTATTCTAAAATTGATTAAATTGATTTCCCCCCTCATCAATCTACACACAATACCACATAATGACAAAGCAAAAACAGGTTTTTAGATAAATAAGGTATTTCTGTTTGAATTTTTTTATAAATTTGCAAAAAAATCTAAAAACCTGTTTTCGCGTTGTCATTTTAATCAAATTTAGAATAAGGCTGTAATGTAACAAAATGTGGAAAAAGGGAAGAGGTCTGAATACTTTCCGAATGCACTGTACAGTTAGTTCATTAATCGTAAGATAGCTAGGTGAGACAACAACACATCACAATCGTATCATGTATATTTTCCCTCAACAAAGTATTTATCAGCAAAGTCAGTGCTAGTGGGAAAAGAGCATGAAATATTCTTTATATATATTCTACACACTTTTATTTACTATGTCAATATGTCTTTGTTGTAAATGTTTTGGTGCCAAACTGGTGGCAGTTGTGAAAAAAGTCAATAGTTGGAAGAGTTAATTGAAAATAATGCCATTGTTGATTAGATGCATTTTTTCATTAATTAGACTATTTCCTGTTGAACCATATGGTCTATCTACTAGAAACTCATGGAAAATATGGACACAGATATAATAAATTAATACTACATGTGAATACATTTTTTAAAAAGTTATTAAAGTACAAATTACCAAAGTTACCATAGATTACTTCTTCATTACCGAAAGTTCCTGTAACTTTGGTAAATTACCGGTAGCTTTGCAACCCTAATCACATATAATACTTTCCATTGTATTATGTAACCATATAACCAAATATATCTCACATTAAAGAGTTACAGTAGATACAGTGGGGAGAACAAGTATTTGATACACTGCCAATTTTGCAGGTTTTCCTACTTACAAAGCATGTAGAGGTCTGTAATTTTTATCATAGGTACACTTCAACTGTGAGAGATGGAATCTAAAACAAAAATCCAGAAAATCACATTGTATGATTTTTAAGTAATTCATTTGCATTTTATTGCATGACATAAGTATTTGATACATCAGAAAAGCAGAACTTAATATTTGGTACAGAAACCTTTGTTTGCAATTACAGAGATCATACGTTTCCTGTAGGTCTTGACCAGGTTTGCACACACTGCAGCAGGGATTTTGACCCACTCCTCCATACAGACCTTCTCCAGATCCTTCAGGTTTCGGGGCTGTCGCTGGGCAATACGGACTTTCAGCTCCCTCCAAAGATGTTCTATTGGGTTCAGGTCTGGAGACTGGCTAGGCCACTCCAGGACCTTGAGATGCTTCTTACGGAGCCACTCCTTAGTTGCCCTGGCTGTGTGTTTCGGGTCGTTGTCATGCTGGAAGACCCAGCCACGACCCATCTTCAATGCTCTTACTGAGGGAAGGAGGTTGTTGGCCAAGATCTCGCGATACATGGCCCCATCCATCCACCCCTCAATACGGTGCAGTCGTCCTGTCCCCTTTGCAGAAAAGCTACCCCAAAGAATGATGTTTCCACCTCCATGCTTCACGGTTGGGATGGTGTTCTTGGGGTTGTACTCATCCTTCTTCTACCTCCAAACACGGCGAGTGGAGTTTAGACCAAAAAGCTCTATTTTTGTCTCATCAGACCACATGACCTTCTCCCATTCCTCCTCTGGATCATTCAGATGGTCATTGGCAAACTTCAGACGGGCCTGGACATGGGCTGGCTTGAGCAGGGGGACTTTGCGTGCGCTGCAGGATTTTAATCCATGACGGTGTAGTGTGTTACTAATGGTTTTCTTTGAGACTGTGGTCCCAGCTTTCTTCAGGTCATTGACCAGGTCCTGCCGTGTAGTTCTGGGCTGATCCCTCACCTTCCTCATGATCATTGATGCCCCACGAGGTGAGATCTTGCATGGAGCCCCAGACCGAGGGTGATTGACCGTCATCTTGAACTTCTTCCATTTTCTAATAATTGCGCCAACAGTTGTTGCCTTCTCACCAAGCTGCTTGCCTATTGTCCTGTAGCCCATCCCAGCCTTGTGCAGGTCTACAATTTCATCCCTGATGTCCTTACACAGCTCTCTGGACTTGGCCATTGTGGAGAGGTTGGAGTCTGTTTGATTGAGTGTGTGGACAGGTGTCTTTTATACAGGTAATGAGTTCAAACAGGTGCAGTTAATACAGGTAATGAAAAAATCATACAATGTGATTTTCTGGATTTTTGTTTTAGATTCCGTCTCTCACAGTTGAAGTGTACCTATGATAAATATTACAGACCTCTACATGCTTTGTAAGTAGGAAAACCTGCAAAATCGGCAGTGTATCAAATACTTGTTCTCCCCACTGTATATTGAATGTCTATTGTGTATGTACAGTGAGGGGAAAAAAGTATTTGATCCCCTGCTGATTTTGTACATTTGCCCACTGACAAAGAAATGATCAGTCTATAATTTTAATGGTAGGTTTATTTGAACAGTGAGAGACAGAATAACAACAACAAAATCCAGAAAAACGCATGTCAAAAATGTTATAAATTGATTTGCATTTTAATGAGGGAAATAAGTATTTGACCCCTCTGCAAACATGACTTAGTACTTGGTGGCAAAACCCTTGTTGGCAATCACAGAGGTCAAACGTTTCTTGTAGTTGGCCACCAGTTTTATCTCAGGAGGGATTTTGTCCCAATCCTCTTTGCATATCTTCTCCAAGTCATTAAGGTTTCAAGGCTGACGTTTGGCAGCTCTAACCTTCAGCACCCTCCACAGATGTTCTATGGGATTAAGGTCTAGAGACTGGCTAGGCCACTCCAGGACCTTAATGTGCTTCTTCTTGAGCCACTCCTTTGTTGCCTTGGCCATGTGTTTTGGGTCATTGTCATGCTGGAATACCTATCCACGACCCATTTTCAATGCCCTGGCTGAGGGAAGGAGGTTCTCACCCAAGATTTGACGGTACATGGCCCCGTCCATCGTCCCTTTGATGCAGTGAAGTTGTCCTGTCCCCTTAGCAGAAAAACACCCTCAAAGCATAATGTTTCCACCTCCTCCTCAGTCCTTCACGGCGTAGTGTGTTACCAATTGTTTTCTTGGTGATTATGGTCCCAGCTTGCCTTGAGATCATTGACAAGATCCTCCCGTTTAGTTCTGGGCTGATTCCTCACCGTTCTCATGATCATTGCAACTCGTGTTGCTGTTCAAATAAGCCTACCATTAAAATGATAGACTATTAATTTCTTTGTCAGTGGGCAAACGTACAAAATCAGCAGGGGATCAAATACTTTTTTCCCTCACTGTACATCCTGAGTGTATGTAACTTGTGAACATACCTTGGTGTTATGGCCATTCCACATGCACATGCTGTTGTGTATGGTCATTCTCATTCTAGAATATCTCCTTAGTTGTCTCTCTCACTCTCAGTTGATGATGTGTGCATTGGTTGACTTTTTCACATTTTACAGTGGCAACGTTCCATGTGCTTACCAGGTTCATGATCATGGCTGTCACTGCCCTGCATGTTATGTAAATGATGACCTGCAAATACTACTGTTTAAGCCTTAACTCTCTCTCTCCTCCATCTCTCTTTCTCTCGCGACATTTGTCATCTCTAACTCACATTATTTTTCCCTCCACTACTCTGTCCTTCTGTCCCTTTCTTCTTACCCTTGCACCATCTCTCTCCCTCCCTCTGTTTTCTCTCTCTCTCCCTCTGCACTTTGTCTCCCTCACGCTTTCTCTCTCTCTCTCTCTCTCTCTCTCTCTCTCTCTCTCTCTCTCTCTCTCTCTCTCTCTCTCACATGCGCGCTCTCTCACACTCTCTGTCCTCTCTCTTTCTCTCTCTTTCTCTCTCGTTCCTCTATCTCCTTCTCTCGCTCCATCTGGCTCTGGGGCTGGCTCATTGCTTGCTTCCTGCTCTCTGATTGGGTGAGTGTTCTGGCTCGTTGATGCGCTGTTTCCCACAGTGCATTGCTGCATTGCAGTAAGAGAGCAACTGCTGCTGTTCTGTTCCCTCTGCTCTGACCGATGCCTAATAAATAGGGTGTGTGAGTCGTTCACATCACAATGCCCACTTAGCTTGGTACTGGCTGAGCTGCAGTGCTTTCTCTCTAGAGTAGTGGCTGCATCCTTACTGTCACCAAGATACAAAGGATGATGCCCTATCTCAAACAAGATAGCTAATAGGATAGTAATACTATTGAGTAGTGTTGAGTAGACAACATATTTATGCTGTTTATTGATATTACATGGAGAGTATTACTTAAACTGTATATTGCGTGTGTGTTGTGCGTGTTGAGGCACAGTATGAGGGCTTGCCTCTTAACATTCCAATGTTATGCTCCTCTCTGATCACTGTTGTCATGGAGACCCTCTCGATGGGTTGTCATGGTAATCCCACTCGTAAGGAGGACCCCTCTATTATGATCAGAGAGGATTATTGTGGCTGTTTGACCTAAACCTGTCTCTCACCACTCTCTCTCTCTCTCTCTCTCTCTCTCTCTCTCTCTCTCTCTCTCTCGCTCTCCCCCCCTCTCTCCCTCCCCCCCTCTCTCCCTCCACTCCATTGCTATCTCTCCCCCCTCCCCCCTCCCCCCTCCTCTGTCTCTCCTGTAGCGTTTGATGGTCTAGGGGATGTGTTAATGCCTGCTATGACGCCCCAGACCGGGGCCACCTCATCTCCAGTTAAACCTATGGGAGGGGACCTAGACGCCACCATGGCTAGCATGGCTAGCAGTAAGTCTCTGAACAGTCTCTGAGTCTCTGAGCAGACACAGGACAGGGATTCTCAATTTGGCCTGAATCATTTCAGCATCATGGTGCTGTCCATCTATGCATAGACATGTTCCTATAACCAATCTCACCTTATTGTAACGTTACTCAACATGTATTTACACTCAGGGGCCCGTTTATTAGGTACACCCATCTAGTACTGGGTCAGACCCCCCCTTTGCCTCCAGAACAGCCTGAAGTCTTTGGGGCACCGTTGACACCAGGCAGGATGGGGCCATGGACTCGTGCTACTTACGCCAAATCCTGACTCTGCCATCAGCATGGCGCAACAGGAACCGGGAATCCTTGGACCAGGCAATGTTTTTCCACTCCTCAATTGTCCAGTGTTGGTGATCGCGTGCCCACTGGAGCCACTTCTTCTTGTTTTTAGCTGATAGGAGTGGAACCCGGTGTGGCCGTCTGCTGCAATAGCCCATCCGTGACAAGGACCAATGAGTTGTGTGTTCCGAGATGCCGTTCTGCACATCACTGTTGTACTGCGCCGTTATTTGCCTGTTTGTGGCCTGCCTGTTAGCTTGCACCGACGATCATAGCACGCTCAAAGTCGCTTAGGTCACTCGTTTTGCCCATTCTAATGTTCAATCGAACAGTAACTGAATGCTTCGATGCCTGTCTGCTTGCTTTATATGGCAAGCCATGGCCACGTGACTCACTATCTGTAGGAGTAAACCATTTCCGTGAACGGCAACTGAGTGTACATGGTAGTTACAAAGCCAGATACAGTGTAATTACAGTGGAGTTATATAATGGACTCCTGAGTGGCACAGTGGTCTAAGGCACTGCATCGCAGTACTAACTGTGCCACTAGAGATCCTGGTTAGAATCCAGGCTCTGTCGCAGCCGGCCGCGACCGGGAGACTCATGGGCGGCGCACAATTGGCCCAGTGTCGTCCAGGGTAGGGGAGGGAATGGCCGGCAGGGATGTAGCTCAGTTGATAGAGCATGGTGTTTGCAACGCCAGGGTTGTGGGTTCGATTCCCATGGGGGGCCAGTATATATAAAGAAATATATATATATGTATTCACTAACTGTAAGTCGCTCTGGATAAGAGCGTCTGCTAAATGACTAAAATGTAAATGTAATAATGTTACATAGTACTTACAACCCAGATCTTCAAAAAGTTCTATAGCTGCACCATCGAGAGCATCCTGACCGGTTACATCACCGCCTGGTATGGCAACTACTCTGCATCCGACCGTAAGGCGCTACAGAGGGTAGTGCGTATGGCCCACAGTACATCACTGGGGCCAAGCTTCCTGCCATCCAGGACCTATATACCTATATACTAGGCGGTGTCAGAGGAAGGCCCAAATAATTGTCAAAGACTCCCAGTCACCCAAGTCATAGACTGTTCTCTCTGCTACCGCACGGCAAGCGGTACCGGAGCGCCAAGTCTAGGTCCAAAAGGCTCCTTAACAGCTTCTACCCCCAAGCCATAAGACTGCTGAACAATTAATCAAATGGCCACCCGGACTATTTACATTGACCCCCCCCCCCACACACACACACGTTGTTTAATATCTATACATAGTGAACTTACCTCGACTAACCTGTACCCCCGCACATTGACTTGGTACCGGTACCCCCTGTATATAGCCTCGTTATTGTTATTTTATTGTGTTACTTTTTATTTTATTTTTTACTTTCGTTTATTTAGTAAATATCTTCTTAACTCTATTTATTGAACTGCATTTGTAAGTAAGCATTTCACGGTAAGGTCTACACCTGTTGTATTCGGCGCATGTGACAAATACAATTTTATTTGATAAGATACTAAATGTACATTATTCTGTCTGACTGGGAAATGTCTTATTTTCTCTCTTTCAGATCTGGGAATGGGGAGCCAAAAACCGTAAGTTTTCCTGTTTTGAGTATGTGTCACTTTGTGTTTTGACATGTCATGGATTACAATCACAAGCGCTCAATGAACTTTTTAAGAGGTTGGGGTCCTCTGTCTTTTCTTGCTCTCTTTCTATTGGCTTATTGACTGATTGACATCTCTTCCGCAGGGGGGAGAATACGATGGGAAGCGGAGGCTGGTCAACTCCTCAGGTAGCTCCTCCAAGTTGGGGAGCTCCCATGGTAAATCTTGTCTGTGTCATATAGCATGGATTGCAGCCGCATGGCAGTAACAGGCATGGCATGGAGCCAATCACACACGTCGCTCCTCTCTGACTCTCCAGGGTGGTCCAATCACATTTGGAATTTGGACATTTGGTGTTTGGTTTAAAAGGGGTGAACATTTTGTGGGAAAACTATGGAGAGCTCTGAGAGGGCTGAGGTTTGTCCCAAACCAAGGAGCTGCTTGGTTCTGACCTTGAGCAAGCCATCGGACACTCATCTACATATTTCCTTATTTCAACCCCCATTTCTTTAGCAACAGCTCCTCTTTCCAGTGTCCAAACGAAACCCAATACAAAACAGTCCCTTTTAGATCGCTTTATCTTCATCATTTAATTGCTGCACTAACCATTAGCCAAAAAAGCTTTTGCTATAGGGTCTGTTGTTACTGTATTAACCCATGGCTTCAACTGTTCATTTAGCCAAAGCCTCACCACTGACATGAATATCAGATAATTAGTTGCTGATTAAACTGGCTTGCCTGATCATGTATTCTTATAATTGACCCTGTGCTCTTGAAATGCTTCTGCATGAACCTGATTTTAGAGGTTAGGTTAGAGCTTTTTTATGTGCTGTGCTTTGCTGTTCTCTCTGTGTTTGTGTGTGTGTGTGCGCGTGTGTGCGTGTGTCTTAAAACAGTTTTTTATGATGTCTTTGTCTATGTTTTGTACGTGTGCGTGTCAGTGATATGTCTCTGTGTTTGTTGTTGCAATGTTGTATTTACTGTGCCTGTGTTGTATGTAGTGTAGTAACGTCCCACCTCCTCTCCCCCACTCCACACCCCTAGAACGTTCCAATGGGGTCCCCTTCTTTTATGGGGTCTTACCAAGGATTCAGCATGGTAAGACCACCCCGCCCTCAACCTAGGACCATTAGGAGCACCTAAGATGGCCAATGACCCCTTTAGGTGGCCCATGTACGCATCTCTAAAATGGCTGCCATAGTGTCTGACTGTCTCCTCTCTCTCTCTCAGGGCGGGGCGGCCGGCACTGGAGCTCCCATGATGCCCATGGTTAGGCCAGGCTTTGGAGCCCCTGCAGCCCCAGGAGCACCGGTAAGACACACACACACACACACACAGAGTACACACAGACACACACACATATACACACACAGACACACCTATTTCATGAAACACTGTTTCCTGTGACAGATGGGATCTCCAGGGATGGCCGGGAGCCCGAGGAAGCCTCCGCCCCCCAAGAATGCCCTGGACGACCTCAACATCAAGGACTTCATGTAAACCCCTCTAACCCAACCCTCCAAGGTAGGGTTCTCTCACAGTGGCACCAAACGACATACACACAATGCAAAGAAAAGAGACAGTTACTGTGCATTCAGAAAGTATTCAGACCCCTTGACTTTTTCCACATTTTGTTACGTTACGGCCTTATTCTATAATTGATTCAATTCATTTTTTCCGTCATCAATCTACACACAATACCCCATAATGACAAAGCGAAAACAGGTTTAAAAAACAGAAATACCTTATTTACATAAGTATTCAGACCCTTTGGTATGAGACTCGAAATTGATCACAGGTGCATTCTGTTTCACTTGATCATCCTTGAGATGTTTTTACAACTTGATTGGAGTCCACCTGTGGTAAGTTCAATTGATTGGACATGATTTGGAAAGGCACACATCTGTTTATATAAGGTCCCACAGTTGACAGTGCATGTCAGAGCAAAAACCAAGCCATGAGGTCGAAGGAATTGTCCGTAGAGCTCTGAGACAGGATTGTGTTGACGCACAGATCTGGAGAAGGGTACAAAAACATTTCTGCAGCATTGAAGGTCCCCAAGAACACAGTGGCCTCCATAATTCTTAAATGGAAGACGTTTGGAACCACCAAGACTCTTACTAGAGCTGGCCGCCCGGCCAAACTGAGTAATCGGGGAAGAAGGGCCTTGGTCAGTGAGGTGACCAAGAACCCGATGGTCACTCTGACAGAGCTCAAGAGTTCCTCTGTGGAGATGGGAGAACCTTCCAAAGCATGGTGGTGGCAGCATCATGCTGTGGGGATGTTTTTCAGCGGCAAGGAGACTAATTAGCAAACATTTCTAAAAACCTGTTTTTGCTTTGTCATTATTGGGTATTGTGTGTAGATTGATGTGGAAAAAAACCGATTTAATCCATTTGAGAATAAGGCTGTAACGTAACAAAATGTGCAAAAAGTCAAGGAGTCTGAATACTTTCCGAAGGCATTGTACATAATAACATTATGGTAATTATCCCTCTCTCTGTCTCTGTCTCTTCTCTCCTGAGGTTGTTGTTGTGTCTGGAGCTATGGATGTGGATGTGTGTACTCCCCGTCTCCCTCCTGTCACGCCCCAGCCCCTTCAGCCAACCAACCATCAGCACTACGACCCCTGTCCTCTGACGACCCCTGTCCTCTGACGACCCCTGTCCTCTGACGACCCCTGTCCTCTGACTTCCCCGGAACCTCTGTCTGCTGTTGTAGCAAAAACTGTTGATGTGAATCATAGATACAGAAAACAAAATTGTGTGTGTGAGTGTGTATGTACTTCAATGTTATCCTTTACCTAAACTAAGACAAAATGTACCATAAAAAATTCCAGTGTATTTAGATTAGTTCTGGAACTCCCATGTGTCAGCTGACTTGGAATGGTGGATCTGTGATGATTTTCTTGCGGGTTTCCCAGACGAGGACTGTGTTGTTAACCATGGACTGTGTTCGGTGTGTGTAAACCTCACTGGCCAATCCCTGCCCTATCCCGTCCCTCACTATCCAATCAAATTCTGTGCTGAACTGTCTTTCTGACATCATTCAACACTTAGTTGTACTTCTCTCCATTAATTGATCCATCCAGTCTCTTTTAGAACAGATACAGTTCTATTGGTGTATATTTATGAATATTGAAAGATGTACAACTGTCACCACAAATCTAGGTTTACAAATCATATGACAAAATGTTTTTTTGTCTGTTTTTTTTTATTGTGTGTTACATGCAACATTCGTGGACTATGTTAAAATTGACATATGCATTTTAGAATATTTTAAAGTATAGATTATACATATATTTCTTTAATCTTTATTTTGAGATAAAATGTATCATATATTTTAGTTATGTCTATGAATTCTAAGGTTTAAAAAAATTCAAGGAGTTTAAAAAAAGATCCTTTCCCTTGTATATATCTCTATATCTGTATTTGGAGGCAGTATTGAATGCAATCTCAGCCCCCAGTGTTTACTGTGGCTCTCCCTGTTGGTGTGGAGTGTTACTGCATTTGAGCGTGTCAAGTGAAGTTGATCTGAGCTGCATCCAAATACATTTAGAAATCCTAATTTACTTGTCTCCTTTCCTTAACGGCCAATTATCTGAATTGAATCGATAGATGAAAGGCAATTGGTGAAAACCAATGCAGTCCTTACACCTATCAGTGGTCATGAAGTGAAGGCGACAAGGACAATTGTTGGGACACAGCCTATGACCACCTAAGGTCATTGTGGAGCAGTGATCAGTAGGGTTGTATTGTCTCCCGTAGCAACGCTCCAGAGGTGTTGGGAACTCATTGGCTGTAAACCGCTCAGATATACACTGGATGTTCCATGTGTTGTTTTTCTTCCAAAGTGACTATCTTAATCTGTTGTGAAAAAAAAGTATTGAGAAAGAAAAAACAAATAAAACATAAAAAAGAATGTGGATAACAATGTTTGCTATATATTTGGTTGAAGGCAGTGTTTGGTTCTTGGATGGCATCACTCCTCTCCTCTCCCCCACTTGCATGTGAGTCCCTTGAGATGCAATAAAATACAAATACACTGATGGAAAGTCTTCAGGCCTCATCACTTATGTCTCCACTGTTGTCATTCATGCTTGAACATGTTCAGTCCATCACAAGTATTTTGGTATTCAACGGTAGGTTTTAATATAAAGACTTTTTTTTATTAATTTTTTACATCACTATTGATATCACATGTTTTACCAAGCAAAATGTATGTTTAGGACATACTCAACAAAATACACATTTACACTCAAAATATAGACCTTGGAAAAAATATTCTGATAGCAAAACTATGAATCATGTAGAGACAGTAAAAACAAAGATTTGCTCATGTAAAATCATCACCAATGGAACTCATCTTAGCACCCATATTATGTGCACAATGGGCATTTCTTGGAAGCAAAACATACAAAGGCACATGTGACAAAGAAACCTGTTTTTAGTGCACCATAGAATTTCGAGACCTCCAAACTATTATTTTGGCAGTCTAGATAGGGATCTGTTTGATTGACCAGAGCAAGAAAATCATCCCATATTCCAAAGTCCTATTCCATCTGATCTGTCTGTGCTGGCCATAGTTAGTTTGTCCACCACCATCTCAGTGCTTTGAGGTCTCAGTGAAAGGCGCTACATGAATGCAAATTTTATTTTTTTCTTCCTCTGATCAGTCTGACAGATCCCTGGTGTCTCAGGCCTCCCTACACATGCTGGGATCCCCATGGATCCAGTGGCAGATCTGGGCGTATTTAGGTGGAGTGATCCTCACCGCCATATTATAGTCCCTCTGCTCACCCCCACCCCCGTCCCCGTCTACCCAGCGATGCCCTGAGAACACCCCGATAACCTTCCGCTGCCACTTCCCCTTATTGGACCCCTCCACTTCCTGTCTGAGGCGGATGTATACACCAGCGCCTGACGCCCCCTGCTGGGCGTCACAGTGCTGATACAACAGGTCGTCTGACTCCTCCGTCACTGAACAGAAGCGATAGACCACCTTTTCCCTCTCTCCCTCCGTTTGTCCTCCCTCTGGCTCGTTGTCGAACCCTGAGAAGTGGATGCGACCCAAGGGAAAAGGCTTTGCAGCGGCCAATAAACCCAGTTTCATGTGCTTCTGTTTGATTGGCCGTTTGAGCTCCAGGAGGGCGTAGTCGTAGCCGTGGGATACGGCGTTGGTTCTATCTCCTGTGTGTATCCAACCTTTGGGGATGTGGGTTTGTTTTACACGTGTCCAGTGGAAGGAGGGCTGCTTTTTGGGTTCGGTGCTGCGTTGTACACGGCTACTTCTGCTACCTCTCTTTCTCTGCCTACCCCCTCCTCCTCTCCTCTCCTTCTCCATGTTCCCTCCTTCACCTCCCTCTGCTCCAGTCTCCCCATCAACCCTGTTCTGTATCTCCATTTCGCCCTTCCCCCTTCTCTGAATCCCTCCTCTCCGTCTCTGCTTCTGTCTCGGTTCTTCTCCATCTATTCCATTCCCTTTCTCCTCTTCTCCTACCACTTCCTCTCCTTTCCCCTTTCCCTTGCTTTCCCCATCTCCTCCTCTCCTCCCCCCTCTCCTCCTCCCACCCCCCCTACCTCGTTTAGATTTGAACTGTAGGACTCCCACTTTAAGCCTGCGGACCCCCTGCAGGTAGTCCTTCCCATCGTGGACGCAGTGAGCCGCCGTCAGGATGTGTTTGTCAGACACTTGGACCCCAGAGCAGCCCGTGGACAGGCGGACCGCCGTGGAGAACGGGTAGCTGGTGGTGAAGTGGCTGTCCGAGATGACGAAGCGCCCGTCCTCGCCGTACACCTGACGTTTCCTGCGAGTGTGTGAGGTTTTAGGTAATGGTGTGTGTGAGGTTGTGTCATTCAGGCCCTGCAGCGTGACGTCAGTTTGTGTGCGCGTGCCATTCTCGTACACCGTCTCGTATCCCAGCATGCTCTCCAGCGCAGCCCAGTCGGGAGGGGGGAGGGCGCTCTGACACTCTATCCCACCCCCCGCCTCCTTATCCCCACCTGCCCCCTCAGTCTTCCCACCAAACGTGGGGGTCCGCAGATGCACTGTGTGCCTGTCCAGAATCAACGGGACCCTCTGCACGGACCAGCCATACTCTTCATCAACACCTTTACCGTGGCCCCCCCAGACAGGAACACACAGGGGCAGGGCACAGAGCAGCAGCAGACACAGGGGAATGGGAGCCATCACACTGCTCCACCAGGGCCTAAGAGACAGAGAGAGGAGGGAGGAGTGCGCCAAAATTAACAGGTCACTGGTGTATAAAATGAGGCCAGCAGAGGGCGCTCAATCCCCCAACAGTCATCAACAACTGCTTGAGCGTTATTGAAGCCTTCTCTTTGCAAAAGTGGTGTCACCGGCAGATGGCGCTGGTAGTGAAGTCCATTACGTTTGGAACAGTTTGTGGCACAGGGTGGGAAATTGTTACATTTAATTGGCTCCAACAATAGCTTAATTTCCTCTGATGATTCCATGTTTTACAACTATTCTCTACACAAGGAAATTCATACCAAGCTTGAATTCAAAACAATTATTTGTTTGAATACAGGACAAATTAAAAAGCAACAGCTTGATCAAAAATCACCATCAGTTGTATGAAAGTGACCAGGAATATGATTTGATAAATATGTCAACGAATTATGATTAGAGGAATTACTGGACATATCAGAGTTAGTATATTAATCTGATCCATAATGATGATAAAACTCACAATGGTCATAGTAGCCTAATCACACAATGCAAAGTAAATAATGGCGCACAATTGGCCCAGCGTCGTCCAGGGTAGGGGAGGGAATGGCCGGCAGGGATGTAGCTCAGTTGATAGAGCATGGCGTTTGCAACGCCAGGGTTGTGGGTTTGATTCCCACGGGGGGCCAGTATAAAAAAAGATGTATTCACTAACTGTAAGTCGCTCTGGATAAGAGCGTCTGCTAAATGACGTAAATGTAAATGTAAATGTAAATAATGCAACTGTAAGAGTGGAAATTGGACATTGATTAGTAATGCCTGATGTGTCTAAACGTTCCTGTCTGCCACGTGAACTGATTGAAATGGTAGTTGCTTCTAGAGATAACAAAATAAACATACCTGCAAGCTTTCGATAATAAAAGTTGGAGAAGTCAGCAAAATTCCTCAACAAAAAAAATATATGTATTTTATCCAGTCGGGTACCATTCAGTGCGTGAAAGACCGCGTCCCATCATCGCCCGCGCAACAAACAACCGGAACGCAATGAAAAGCCGTGAGCGAGATCTTCACTGAGATTTGTCCATGATGAAGAAAACATTTGATGGAAAAAGGTGCCGCTCGTTCATGTTACAAGACGAGACCGGGGGAGGTACTCCCTGGTGATGAGGAAAGCGATGAGAAGGAGGACTGAAGTTGAATTCAGTTATTGAGCCTGTGAACTGTGGAATTCCTGTCCAAAAGCAGGTAAATCATATAAAACGCGTTATTGGTTGATTTCAGCTCCCATAAACGTATTTTCACTCCCCACCTCACACATCTGGTGGAGTTGCTTTGAAGTAGGCTAAATATCCTGCATTTATGCCTTGTTGCTGACCGAATAACTTTGGGGATATCTTATAATTAACCATACCAGACATGAACTTGGCCAGCAACTTTGATTTGTTTTATGACAAAATAACTAATTGAATGGTGGCCTTTGAGTTTGTGTGTGGCATATTTTTGTGTGTTTTCAGTGTCTGTTGGCAAAACTGTAAATGCAGATGGCTTGTGACTTCACACACTGCTGAGCAGTCTCCCAGTCAGAGGCAGATGATCTGGGGTTGCACTCACGCAGGTAGGCAGGCAGGCAGGCAGGCAGGCAGGCAGGCAGGCAGGCAGACACAGACAGGCAGAGACAGAAACTGTCAAAGTCAACAGAAAATGGTGGTATTATCCCTTTTTCAGGACCCTGTCTTTCAAAATAACTTCACAGATCTTCATTGTAAAGGGTTTAAATACTGTTTCCCATGCTTGTTCAATGAACCATAAACAATTAATGAACATGCACCTGTGGAACGGTCACTAACAGCTTACAGACGGTAGGCAATTAAGGTCACAGTTATGAAAACTTAGGACACTAAAGATGCTTTTCTACTGACTCTGAAAAACACCAGGGGTCCCTGCTCATTTGCGTGAACGTGCCTTAGGCATGCTGCAAGGAGGCATGAGGACTGCAGATGTGGCCAGGGCAATTAATTGCAATATCCGTACTGTGAGATGCCTTAGACAGCGCTACAGGGAGACAGGACGGACAGATGATCGTCCTCGCAGTGGCAGACCACGTGTAACAACCCCTGCACAGGATCGGTGCATCCAAACATCACACCTGCGGGACAGGTACAGGATGGCAACAACAACTGCCCGAGTTACACCAGGAACACACAATCCCTCCATCAGTGCTCAGACTGTCCGTAATAGGCTGAGAGAGGCTGGACTGAGGGGGCTTGTAGGCCTGTGGTAAGGCAGGTCCTCACCAGACATCACCGGCAACAACGTCGCCTATGGGCACAAACCCACCGTCGCTGGAACAGACAGGACTGGCAAAAAGTGCTCTTCACTGACGAGTCGCGGTTTTGTCTCACCAGGGGTGATGGTTGGATTCACGTTTATCGTCGAAGGAATGAGCGTTACAACGAGGCCTGTACTCTGGAGCGGGATCAATTTGGAGGTGGAGGGTCCGTCATGGTCTGGGGGGGTGTGTCACAGCATCATCGGACTGAGCTTGTTGTCATTGCAGGCAATCTCAACACTGTGCGTTTCAGGGAAGACATCCTCCTCCCTCATGTGGTACCCTTCCTGCAGGCTCATCCTGACATGACCCTCCAGCAAGACAATGCCACTAGCCATACTGCTCGTTCTGTGCGTGATTTCCTGCAAGACAGGAATGTCAGTGTTCTGCCATGGCCAGCGAAGAGCCCGGATTTCAATCCCATTGAGCACGTCTGGGACCTGTTGGATCGGAGGGTGAGGGCTAGGGCCATTCCCCCAAGAAATGTCTGGGAACTTGCAGGTGCCTTGGTGGAAGAGTGGGGTAACATCTCACAGCAAGAATTGGCAAATCCGGTGCAGTCCACGAGGAGGAGATGCACTGCAGTACTTAATGCAGCTGGTGGCCACACCAGATACTGACTGTTACTTTAGATTTTGACCCCCCTTTGTTCAGAGACACATTATTCAATTTCTGTTAGTCACATGTCTGTGGAACTTGTTCAGTTTATGTCTGTTGTTGAATCTTGTTATGTTCATACACATATTTACAGATGTTAAGTTTGCTGAAAATAAACGCAGTTGATAGTGAGAAGATGTTTTTTTTGTTGCTGAGTTTAGATCTAAAGTAATAACCTGCATTTAAACTCCAGCAGATTTATTATGACAACTGTTTGGCCTCCTGAATGCACAGGCACTCAACTCATTCACCAAATGAACTCTCTCTTTCCTCCTCCTCTACCTCTTTCCTCCTGCTTTCCTTTTTGATACACAGTATAGCAATGACCAGTGTTCACAATCAAAAATCTAAATGTTTAAGTCATTCACAGAGATCTTTGGCTGGTTAATGTTACCACATATGTCTGCCTTAACGTGTAACTTCCTGTGGATGTGTGAATTTACATGTACATTTCTTTCCTTCATTTTAGTCATTTATCAGATGCTCTTATCCAGAACGACTTACAGTTAGTGCATTCAACTTAAGATAGCTAGGTGGGACAACCACATATCACAGGCATAGTAAGTTAACTTTTCCTCAATAAAGTAGTGGGGGAGTCAAGTGCAAGGTTCAGAAAAAAAAAAGAGAGTTGGGGGTCGAGGTGAGGAGGGCGATTATTTAAGATAGTCTTTGAAGAGGTAGGGTTTCAGGTGCTGTCAGAAGATGGGCAGGGAATCTGCTGTCCTAGCTTCAGGGGGAAGCTGGTTCCACCATTGGGGAAGGGACTGGGCTGAGCGGGAGCTGCCCTCCCGTAGGGGTGGGTGGGCCAAGAGACTAGAGGTGGCAGAACGGTGTGCTCGGGTTGGGGTGTAGGGTTTGAGCATAACCTGAAGGTAAGGAGGGGCAGTTCCTCTTGCTGCTCCGTAGGCAAGCACCATGGTCTTGTAGTGGATGCGAGCTTCGACTGGAAGCCAGTGGAGTGTGCGGAGGAGCGGGGTGACATGTGAGAACTTGTTCTTATGCAGTGTTCTTTTTAATTTTTTAAATTTTTTTAGTTTAATATTTAGATTTTTTGTTCTTTTTAAATATGTTTATTTATTTTTTTTCGGGGGGAATGGATCAGCTTAATATTGCAGATAGATTGTATCTTCTATCAATGTAATTGTCTGCATCACTTCCAATCCCCCATGTTTTTTATATATATATATATATATATATATATATATATATATATATATATATACTCCCCTTTATTACTTTTCAACCCCACCATCCTTTCCCTACTTGGAGTAAATTAGTGAACAACAATGCCCAGGCCTCTACTTCCGGTCTATACTTACTATCTACACCTTATGGACAGAGTTAATTTTACAATAATTCTATTATATATATACAGTGGGGAGAACAAGTATTTGATACACTGCCGATTTTGCAGGTTTTCCTACTTACAAAGCATGTAGAGGTCTGTAATTTTTATCATAGGTACACTTTAACTGTGAGAGACGGAATCTAAAACAAAAATCCAGAAAATCACATTGTATGATTTTTAAGTAATTCATTTGCATTTTATTGCATGACATAAGTATTTGATTGCCTACCAACCAGTAAGAATTCCGGCTCTCACAGACCTGTTAGTTTTTCTTTAAGAAGCCCTCCTGTTCTCCACTCATTACCTGTATTAACTGCACCTGTTTGAACTCGTTACCTGTATAAAAGACACCTGTCCACACACTCAATCAAACAGACTCCAACCTCTCCACAATGGCCAAGACCAGAGAGCTGTGTAAGGACATCAGGGATACAATTGTAGACCTGCACAAGGCTGGGATGGGCTACAGGACAATAGGCAAGCAGTTTGGTGAGAAGGCAACAACTGTTGGCGCAATTATTAGAAAATGGAAGAAGTTCTAGATGACAGTCAATCACCCTCGGTCTGGGGCTCCATGCAAGATCTCACCTCGTGGGGCATCAATGATCATGTGGAAGGTGAGGGATCAGCCCAGAACTACACTGCAGGACCTGGTCAATGACCTGAAGAGAGCTGGGACCACAGTCTCAAAGAAAACTATTAGTAACACACTACGCCGTCATGGATTAAAATCCTGCAGCGCACGCAAGGTCCCCCTGCTCAAGCCAGCGCATGTCCAGGCCCGTCTGAAGTTTGTCAATGACCATCTGGATGATCCAGAGGAGGAATGGGAGAAGGTCATGTGGTCTGATGAGACAAAAATAGAGCTTTTTGGTCTAAACTCCACTCGCCGTGTTTGGAGGAAGAAGAAGGATGAGTACAACCCCAAGAACACCATCCCAACCGTGAAGCATGGAGGTGGAAACATCATTCTTTGGGGATGCTTTTCTGCAAAGGGGACAGGACGACTGCACAGTATTGCAGGGAGGATGGATGGGGCCATGTATCGCGAGATCTTGGCCAACAACCTCCTTCCCTCAGTAAGAGCATTGAAGATGGGTAGTGGCTGGGTCTTCCAGCATGACAACGACCCGAAACACACAGCCAGGGCAACTAAGGAGTGACTCCGTAAGAAGCATCTCAAGGTCCTGGAGTGGCCTAGCCAGTCTCCAGACCTGAACCCAATAGAAAATCTTTGGAGGGAGCTGAAAGTCCGTATTGCCCAGCGACAGCCCCGAAACCTGAAGGATCTGAAGAAGGTCTGTATGGAGGAGTGGGCCAAAATCCCTGCTGCAGTGTGTGCAAACCTGGTCAAGACCTACAGGAAACGTATGATCTCTGTAATTGCAAACAAAGGTTTCTGTACCAAATATTAAGTTCTGCTATTCTGATGTATCATTGACCAGGTCCTGCCGTGTAGTTCTGGGCTGATCCCTCACCTTCCTCATGATCATTGATGCCCCACGAGGTGAGATCTTGCATGGAGCCCCAGACCGAGGGTGATTGACCGTCATCTTGAACTTCTTCCATTTTCTAATAATTGCGCCAACAGTTGTTGCCTTCTCACCAAGCTGCTTGCCTATTGTCCTGTAGCCCATCCCAGCCTTGTGCAGGTCTACAATTTCATCCCTGATGTCCTTACACAGCTCTCTGGACTTGGCCATTGTGGAGAGGTTGGAGTCTGTTTGATTGAGTGTGTGGACAGGTGTCTTTTATACAGGTAACGAGTTCAAACAGGTGCAGTTAATACCGGTAATGAAAAAATCATACAATGTGATTTTCTGGATTTTTGTTTTAGATTCCGTCTCTCACAGTTGAAGTGTACCTATGATAAAAATTACAGACCTCTACATGCTTTGTAAGTAGGAAAACCTGCAAAATCGGCAGTGTATCAAATACTTGTTCTCCCCACTATATATATATATATTTATTATTATTTTTATTTATTTTATTTTTTTGCTCCTGAACTTCTTCTACTCTCAACCTCTCCGATCATTTTCATGATGTCCATCCGGTTTGCTTCTATATGCCATATCTTTCTAACTGTGCTCTTTCCCAAAAGCTCCCAACATACAACCTATATACTTATTATGGACACAGTATGCTTACATTATTAGCTATCTTTGTTATTATTTGTTGTTATTTGTTATTAGTCCCATCCTTCAACTCTATTCAATACCTCCCATTTATCTCTTAACACCATCCATATAGGATTTCTATTTGCCATATATATTTCAACCGTACTGTGATGTTTTACAAAAGTTCAGAACCTTTCTATTCTCATTGTTTCTACAGATTGTAAATTGAAAATAAACATTTTTGCTAAAAGTATTATTATATTATTGATTGATTGACTATGACTTTTCAGCTCACCCAGTAATGCCATCTGCAAGGTTAGCTCCAGGTAAATATTGCAATCCTTTAGCCATTCCTGGACCTGTGTCCAAAAACAAGCTACAAATGGACAGAACCAAAACAAATGATCTAATGATTCTGTCTCTTCACAGCAAAATCTGCAAAGCTGGGAAGATTGTATCCCCCATATAACATTCTATTGGTAGCAAGAATTTTATATAATAATTTAAATTGAAAGATTCTAATTTTTGAATCCGGTGTCGTTTTGCGTGTCAGTTCATAAACACTATGCCATGGGATCGGTACGTCAAAGATCTCTTCCCAACTACTTTGCAATCTATATGGGACGGCTGTAAATCCTTTGGTCCTTAAGTGAAACTGATATACTTTTTTATTTATCACAGTTTTCCTTAACCAATTATGTTCTTTAATGTAAGGCCGACAGACAAGTTCCTTACTTTCTCCCCCTTCCACTTTCCTCTTCCACTTTTGTGGTAAGGCTGCAATTATTTGGTTGTAATTTTGGGTAGAGCAGACATTTCCATATGTTTTTGTTAGCTGCATGTGCGACATAACTCCACCAGTCCTACCGATGATATCATTTACGAAGATTATACCTTTTTTAAACATTCTGTCAAAAAATAAAGGTTTTTTGTCAATTAGTATATTTGAATTTAACCACAATATTTGTTGCATTATCTGTTCTGTCGTTTCTGGAGGATTACATTGAAATTGCAACCAACTTTCTATGGCTTGTTTTAGAAATAGTGACATTTGGGAGATTATTTCCTTTTCAAATAACTGAAAGTGAGAGGTTGTAATCTGAATAAAGGGAAAAAGGCCTTTCTTGAACATTGGGTGAGACAATCTTACTAATTTGCTTGAGAACCAGTTCGGATTTAAGTATAACTTTTGTATGACTGAAGCTTTTAGTGATAGGTCTAATGCTTTAATATTTAATAATTTCTGTCCTCCGAATTCATATTCGTCTGGCTTGCCGTTCCAAATAAAATTGAATATTTTTTTCTCATATAATTTAAAAAACTGTTCGCTAGGCGTAGGCAAGACCATAAGCAAATAGGTAAACTAAAGAGTTAATCAGGGTCTTCTTATGCAGTGTTTGTTTCTCTAGGGATCCCATAGAGCCAGTGCAACAAACTTGAACAAAGCATGGCATTATAAGGCTTTTAAGGATATTTTAAGGACATTCTATTTCCCTTCTATTTCATCCCTCCCTAGTGAGATGTGCCAGATGTATCTCTGAGATAATGAAACAACAATGTGAAAATATTTACACTACCGGTCAAAAGTTTTAGAACACCTACTCATTCAATATATTTTATATTTGAGATTCCTCAAAGTAGCCACCCTTTGCCTGGATGACAGCTTTGCACACTCTTTGCATTCTCTTAACCAGCTTCATGACGTAGTCACCTGGAATGCATTTCAATTAACAGGTGTGCCTTGTTAAAAGTTAACTTGTGGAATTTCTTTCCTTAATGCGTTTGAGCCAATCAGTTGTGTTGTGACATGGTAGGGGTGGTATACAGAAGATAGCCCTATTTGGTAAAAGACCAAGTCCATATTATGGCAAGAACAGCTCAAATAAGCAAAGACAAATGACAGTCCATCAATACTTTATGACACGAACGTCAGTCAATCCGGAAAATGTCAAGAACTTTGAAAGTTTCTTCAAGTGCAGTCGCAAAAACCATCAAGCGCTATGATGAAACTGGCTCTCATGAGGACCACCACAGGAAAGGAAGACCCAGAGTTACCTCTGCTGCAGAGGATAAATTCATTAGTTACCAGCCTCAGAAATCGGCAATTAACTGCACCTCAGATTGCACATCACAGAGGTCAAGTAACAGACACATCTCAACATCAACTGTTCAAAGGAGACTACGTGAATCAGACCTTCATGGTCGAATTGCTGCAAAGAAACCACTACTAAAGGACACCAATAAGAAGAAGATACTTGCTTGGGCCAAGAAACACGCGCAATGGACGTTAGACCGGTGGAAATCTGTCCATTGGTCTGATGAGTCCAAATTCGAGATTTTTGGTTCCAACCGCCGTGTCTTTGTGAGACGCATAGTAGGTGACTGGATGATCTCCGCATGTGTGGTTCCCACCGTGAAGCATGGAGGAGGAGGTGTGATGGTGTGGGGGTCCTTTGCTGGTGACACTGTCAGTGATTTACTTAGAATTCAAGGCACACTTAACCAGCATGGCTACCACAGCATTCTGCAGCGATACGCCATCCCATCTGGTTTGCGCTTAGTGGGACTATAATTTGTTTTTCAACAGGACAATGATCCAAAACACATCTCCAGGCTGTGTAAGGGCTATTTGACCAATAAGGAGAGTGATTGAGTGCTGCATCAGATGACCTGGCCTCCACAATCACCTAACCTCAACCCAATTGAGATGGTTTGGGATGAGTTGGACCGCAGAGTGAAGGAAAAGCAGCCAACAAGTGCTCAGCATATGTGGGAACTCCTTCAAGACTGTTGGAAAAGCATTCCAGGTGACTACCTCGTGAAGCTGATTGAGAGAATGCAAAGCTGTCATCAAGGCAAAGGGTGGCTACTTTGAAGAATCTAAAATCTAAGATATATTTTGATTTGTTTTTAACACTTTTTTGGGGGTACTACATGATTCCATATGTGTTATTTCATAGTTTTGATGTCTTCACTATTATTCTACAATGTATTAAATATAAATAATAAAGAAAAACCCTTAAATGAATAGGTGTGTCCAAACCTTTGACTGGTACTGTAAGTATTCACACCCCTGAGTCAATACTTTGTAGAAGCACCTTTGGCAATGATTACAGCAGTGAGTCTTTCTGGGTAAGTCTCTAAGAGCTTTCCACAACAGGATTGGGCAACATTATCCTTTTCAAAATTCTTCGAGCTCTGTAAAGTCAGTTGTTGATCATTGCTAGACAACCATTTTTAGGTCTTGCCATAGATTTTTAAGTAGATTTAACTCAAAACTATAACTCGGCCACTCAGTCTTCTTGGTAAGCGCTCCAGTGTAGATTTGGCCTTGTGTTTTAGGTTATTGTCCTGCTGAAAGATGATTAATCTCCCAGTGTCTGGTGAAAAGCAGACTGAACCCGGTTTTCCTCTAAGAATTAGCCTGTGCTTAGCTCCATTACGTTGATTTTTTTATCCTGAAAAAACTCCCCAGTCCTTAACGATTACAAGCATACCCATTACATGATGCAGCCACCACTTAGCTTGAAAATATGGAGTGGTACTCAGTAATGTGTTGTATTGTATTCGCCCCAAACATAACACTTTGTAATGTAAAATGTTTGTATTCTGAACAAAAAGTTAATTGCTTTGCCAATTATTTTGCAGTTGCAAACAGGATGCATGTTTTGGAATATTTTTGTTCTGGACAGGCTTCCTTCTTTTCCTTCTGTCAATTAGATTAGTATTGCGGAGTAACTGCAATGTTGTTGATCCATCCTCAGTTTTGTCCTATCACAGCCATTCAACTCTGTAACTGTTTTAAAGTCACTATTGGCCTCATGGTGAAATCCCTGAGCAGTTCCGTTCCTCTACGGAAACTGAGTTAGGAAGGACGCCTGTATCCTTGTACTTATTGAATCAAGACATTTCAGCTTTTCATTTTTTATTAATTTGTAAAAATAGGCCAGTGCCAATTTTTTTTACACTTTAATGCAAGTGCTCACCAGCAACGTACCATTGGTTAGCATAGTTTCTCTAGCGCTCATATGATTGCAGAGTTTGCAAAACAAATGGCCACTGGATTGATGCAAATAATCATGATATCATTCTCCCAGGTAGGCATAGGCTACTTTGTAGTTAACATTTAATTGAGATGGTTTTGGGGAAAGCCTTTAGGTCTCTACCAGAAGAAGGTTATCATTAGCATCATCGCTAATGGCTACACGAAGTGTAGACACACACAGACGGGCATTCCTGTGCCGTTTCAGAAAGTTGCAGGAAAATAAGAATCACTGATGCATTTTGTCTTATGATTTAACTTGGGCAAATTAATACATTTTCTAATAAGTTCAATACATTTAGTTGATTTCTTACTAAGTTCAATGCATTTTTGAATAATGTTGAGTTACGTTTCAATATCGGGATTCCATCCGTGTTCTCTGCAATGTGGATTTTATAGGGCCTTATATATCCCCCTGGTGTCCATGAGCGAAGCCCAAAGGTAGGGCTGTGACGGTCATGGAATATTGGCTGTCAGTAAATTTTTTAAATTATTTTTGTTTTTTTACGAATCACATTTTCTCCTCTCTGCTGCTGCTGCAAGAACGGGTGCATTGCCTAGGCAACTGAAGACTTGTTTACTTCAACACCTTCCTTGTTTCAGCAAGGAGAAACAGGGTTTCATCACGTTGTAGAGTCCATGTTACTTTAGAGTCCATGTTACAGTAGAAATTGACTCAACCGCACGAATGTCACACCATCCCTTCTTTAGTCAGCTGTTCTTTCCGCACACAAAAAAACCCTGGTTATTTTATTTTCATGACGGTCTTCATCCATAACCGTCGGTTACCCAGTTATACAGTAATTATGCCAGCCCTACCCAAAGGGTGGTCTAAACACGAGTGGGTTTGCACCTCCTTTAGACTTCTCAGGTCATAAAATCCACCTTGAATTCAAAGACCCACCCATGTGGTCAGACTCAGGTGCTGATTTATTTTCTCAAAGAATCTGTGCTGAAAGGCCAGCTTGTTTGTGACATGTGTTAATGCTGTCTTGGCTACATGGATTGGAAGGCTCCCTTTCACTCTTTTTTGCTGTAACTTCTGGGCAATTCCATGGTAATAGAATTGTTCAAAGTATTGATTGTGCATAGAGTTGTATGGTTTGTTAAACTTTGAAATCAATGGTTTTTGTTTGGCATACATTTGAAAATGAAACAGTTTAAAACCCGAGGAGGGTTATAGTGCATTCCAATGTCTGTATTATGCATTGCCGGGTCCATCCAGGATTTGAACCATACAAAATCAGCACGGTAATTGTATAACCGTGTAACCGACGATTATGGATGAAGACCATGAATAAAATTAAATAACCATCGTAACCGTTCTAATACATTTAATGTTGTATACCCAATAACAGTAGTGTAAATGAATGATTAACCTATTAAATAATTGTTTTTCTACCGTAATCTGTACAAATGTCTGTATCTCCTCCCTCCAATGTGTGCTCTCTCCTTAAAAATGCACTCCCTTTGATGCTGTAACATGATCTGTATTACCTTATGCATAGTGCTCTGGCTATACGTTTTATCTAGTTTGTAAAGATGCTAAAGAAATGCTACAAGACACCATCTCTGCTGAAATTAACTGCTAGGCTAGCAAATGTAAAATATCCCACTGGACACTAACGTCAGTTCAGCGTCTAGTTTTGCATTTGGTTGAGTTGTCAACGAATGTGAATTCAACAAAACATTTCACCATGTCATTGGATTTAGGTTAAAAGTTAGGTGAAAAAAGATTAAATTCCCTCGTTGATGACTTTTTTGTAATCCAATCAGTTTTCCACGTTGATTCAATGTCATCACATTACATTTGTTGGATGAAATGACGTGGAAACAAGTGCAGCGGACAGAGCTGAGGAGAAAATAGCTTGCCTTAATTTAGCTATTTGAACGGTTATAACGGTGACAGCGGACATTTGCCTGACAAAAAAACGTAACCTAAAATTCCATAATCTTCACAGCGCTACTTCATACTCTAGTTCTCCCACTATGCCAAGAGCTAATAATTTATCTGGGTGGCTATTACTAACAGCTGGCTGTAGGTTTGAGGTGCGGCAGTTGTGGTAATGCACACCAGTGATAACTTCTCTACATGCAGCCTCAAGGCTCTTAAGTTAGATTTGGGTTCTGACCCTAACTAACACATTGAGAGAGGGAATGTTCTGAGTGGGGTTTGATTGATTTGTGGTGTAATGTTCTTCATGTTGGTGGTTTAGGAATTTGGAACTGACCTTGCTGATTGCGATTGGCTTTCTGCCTCTCAAGCAAAACGGGGAAAATGAGGTAAATTAAAAACACGCGTATCACACAATTCCACTTTTATTAGTTAAGAATGTTTGATTTGGAGTCATTCCAGTGGGAGGAATTTATTAGATTAGATTGAAGCCGTCTGTTGAATGTAAGCATGCATGAGTTTTAGTGTGAGCATTATGCATTCTGTATGCACCACTGATGGATAGCGACTTCACACAAACCTTTCAACTCTTGTCACGATCTACAGTAAAACCAGTCTTTTAAGCCTTCTTTTGAACTCTCTTCAAAGCCACCTACAAGTCCATCTGTTTTAAAGCTATGAGGTAGTAAGTGACTAACTGTGTATTAAAAACATAAAATATGTTCCTCTTTAAATTATTATTCTGTGTGGACTTGTGGAGGATATTATTTTTCTGTACTCTGGGGTATTATTCATTTTCTATAGAATTACTGCTGTTTTCCAGCATATCTCCTCTAAGGAATCACTGATTTTCAGAGGAAAGTCCCTCTCTCCTCTCATATGTTTGTCATTAGCCCTAGTCACTCATAGTGTATCACTCGTCACAGCTCAGGATCACTGTGGCTACTGCACATCACTCCAAAGACAACTAGTGTCTCCAAAGACATCTCTCTCTCTCCCTCTCTCTCTCACCTCTCTCTCTCTCTGCTTCTGAGATTTAAAAAAAAGAGAGAGTGCTTTGCCTTACCTAAATATACTGAACAAAAATATAAACGCAACAATTGTCAAAGATTTTACTGAGTAACAGCTCATATAAGGAAATCAGTCAATTGAAATGAATTCATAAGGCCCTAATCTATGGATTTCACGTGACTGGGAATACAGATATGCATCTGTTGACCACCATTTGCCTTATGCAGCATGACACATCTCCTTCGCATAGAGTTGATCAGGCTGTTGATTGTGGCATGTGGAATGTTGTCCCACTCCTCTTCAATAGCTGTGCGAAGTTGCTGGATATTGGCGGGAACAAGCTGTCATACACGTCGATCCAGAGCATCCCAAACATGTCTGGTGAGTATGCAGGCCATGGAAGAACTGGGACATTTTCAGCTTCCAGGAATTTTGTACAGATCCTTGCGACATGAGCCTGTGCATTATCATGCTGAAACATGAGGTGATGGCGGCGGATGAATGGCACGACAATGGGCCTCAGGATCTCATCACGGTATCTCTGTGCATTGCCATCAATAACATGTCATCGATAAAATGCAATTGTGTTCCTTGTCGGTAACTTATTCCTGCCCACACCATAACCCCACCGCCACCATGGGGCACTCTGTTCACAAAGTTGACATCAGCAAACTGCTTGCCCACATGACACTGTGGTTTTGAGGCCGGATGGACGTACTGCCAAATTCTCTAAAACTATGTTGGATGCGGCTTATGTTAGAGAAATTAACAGTAAATTATCTGGCAACAGCTCTGGTGGACATTCCTGCAGTCAGCATGCCAATTGCACGCTCCCTTAAAACTTGAGACATATGTGGCATTGTGTTGTGTGACAAAACTGCACATTTTCGAATGGCCTTTTATTTTCCCCAGCACAAGGTGCACCTGTGTAATGATCATGCTGTTTAATCAGCTTCTTGATATGCCACACCTGTCAGGTGGATGGATTACCTTGGCAAAGGAGAAATACTCACGAACATTGATGTAAACAAATTTGTGAACAACATTGTAGAGAAATAAGCTTTTTGAGCATATGTAACATTTCTGGGATCTTTTATTTCAGCTCATGAAACATGGGACCAACACTTTACATGTTGCGTCTTATATTTATGTTCAGTGTACATCCAAAAGTATCAACATTTGTGATACACAAAGCAACTCAAACAACATTGAAATTGCATCCATTTTTTTATACATCTCCCATGTGGCATGTCTTGTGATGCAGTTCACAGCAGCACTGACGGATGTGTTGGCATGACAACTGCATCAGAGTTTTGAACAACCCTTCCCCACATTTTGTTCCATGATGGCTGAAGACCTAGCTAGCCAGTAACTAGATAACACCAGACACAGATGAAAGGGGAAACATATACAGTGAGGGAAAAAAGTATTTGATCCCCTGCTGATTTTGTAAGTTTGCCCACTGACAAAGACATGATCAGTCTATAATTTTAATGGTAGGTTTATTTGAACAGTGAGAGATAGAATAACAACAACAAAATCCAGAAAAACGCATGTCAAAAATGTTATAAATTGATTTGCATTTTAATGAGGGAAATAAGTATTTGACCCCTCTGCAAAACATGACTTAGTACTTGGTGGCAAAACCCTTGTTGGCAATCACAGAGGTCAGACGTTTCTTGTAGTTGGCCACCAGGTTTGCACACATCTCAGGAGGGATTTTATCCCACTCTTTGCAGAACTTCTCCAAGTCATTAAGGTTTAGAGGCTGACGTTTGGCAACTCGAACCTTCAGCTCCCTCCACAGATTTTCTATGGGATTAAGGTCTGGAGACTAGCTAGGCCACTCCAGGACCTTAATGAGCTTCTTCTTGAGCCACTCCTTTGTTTCCTTGGCCGTGTGTTTTGGGTCATTGTCATGCTGGAATACCCATCCACGACCCATTTTCAATGCCCTGGCTGAGGGAAGGAGGTTCTCACCCAAGATTTGACGGTACATGGCACCGTCCTCATAGAAACTTCTATCCTGGACCTTCTCCCAAGGCAACATCTCACAGGCTAAACATCCTGGTTCTTCTCCCGAGGCAACATCTCACAGGACCTTCCATCCTGGACCTTCTGCCAAGGCAATATCTCACAGGATCCTCCATCCTGGACCTTCTCCCAAGGCAACATCTCATAGGACCCTCCATCCTGGACCTTCGCCCAAGGCAACATTTTCACAGGCCAAACAACCTTCCATCACTCTTATCATTTCAAACACTGAGAAGAAAGAATAATAAATAAATACAATCTTGGTATTCATAGCTGACTTTGAAAAGGCTTTTGATAAAGTACGACTGGAATTTATATATAAATGTCTGGAATATTTCAATTTTGGATAATCTCTTATACAATGGGTTAAAGTTATGTGTAAAATAGTAAATAATGGCTACTTCTCCGAAAGCATTAAACTGTCAACCATTTTGAAAAGAAGGTTGACGACATCCGATCCTCATTTATTAAGTCAAATGACACCGCTGGTCCAGCTCACACTGCCCTACCCTATGCTTTGACTTCTTTCTCCCCACTCTCTCCAGATGAAATCTTGCGACTTGTGATGGCCGGCCGCCCAACAACCTGCCCACTTGACCCTATCCCCTCCTCTCTTCTCCAGACCATTTCCGGAGACCTTCTCCCTTACCTCACCTCGCTCATCAACTCATCCTTGACCGCTGGCCATGTCCCTTCTGTCTTCAAGAGAGCGAGAGTTGCACCCCTCCTCAAAAAACCTACACTTGATTCCTCCGATGTCAACAACTACAGACCAGTACCCCTTCTTTTCTCTCCAAAACTCTTGAGCGTGCCGTCTCTAGCCAACTCTCCTGCTATCTCTCTCAGAATGACCTTCTTGATCCAAACCAGTCAGGTTTCAAGACTGGTCATTCAACTGAGACTGCTCTTCTCTGTGTCACGGAGGCTCTCCACACTGCTAAAGCTAACTCTCTCTCCTCTGCTCTTATCCTTCTAGACCTATTCGCTGCCTTTTGATACTGTGAACCATCAGATCCTCCTCTCCACCCTCTCCGAGTTAGGCATCTCCGGCGCTGCTCACTCTTGGATTGCGTCCTACCTGACAGGTCGCTCCTACCAGGTGGCGTGGCGAGAATCTGTCTCCGCACCACGTGCTCTCACCACTGGTGTCCCCCAGGGCTCAGTTCTAGGCCTTCTCCTATTCTCTCTATACACCAAGTGTTGTGGAAAATAACCACTATACTTTATTACAAATAAGGTCTTACAGAGTTTTTGTTGCATCAATAAATGACTTTATTAACGTTTTCAACAAAGCCGATACCAATCTGCAGAGGGGCACCCTGTTCTTACGGTCTCCCTCTATCTTATATAGTCCTCTTCAGTTTTCCCGCTCTTTTATTGCTCCGCCCACTTCCTTTGTCTCTGAGAGCGGCTAAACTCAACTTTCATTAAGTTCAGAGTACTACAATCAATCAATCCTTATCTTGCTGTTACTAACCCCGTGGCTTTAAACGTCTAGGGTGGATGGACAAGAGACCCATAACATAATTCATGCAAATTAGAATCGTGACATGGAACAGTGAGAACAAAAACTACACGACAACCATAAACTACCGTCAAACATAAAATGTTTATTTTTGAACACACGGTAAAGGTTTGGGGAAAAGGGCTGAGCAGGACCCAAGAAATGAAACAATAGTGTAAAAAAACCTAAACTGATCTTGCCTGCCTCAAGAACCGCTAAGCTACTGCTAATCATACAAAAATTACAGTGGGTGGTCCGCTCAGGTCTAACTAGTGTTTTTAGACAGTTTTCTTCCTACGGGTAATGTATGCCCAAGGGCAACTTGCTTAAATTACCCTTTTCCCAGAAACACACAACAAAGTTACCAAACAGAGTAACCAGCAAATGAGTGAGTACACAAAACACAGGACACCACAGTATCCATACTCAAATACGGAAAATAGTCTCTCTCTACAAACACAACTGACCGGCTTTTAAACAATGGGATGTGTGATTGAAAAACCAGAAACAGGTGCTGCAATGCAGAGGAATGTCCACTGATTGGTCCACCTCAGCAATCAGCAGACACCCCAACGACCACCAATCAGGAACATACAGGACACCTGGGATTAGGGCAGAAGGAGAGGAAAAACACAAAAAGACACAGGATACCTGTATCCGTAACACTCCCACCCTTAAAAAAGCAAACCACAATGGTTTGCGACACACGTACCATCACAACACCCAAAATTCAAAGATCATCCGCATCCTGACGGGATAACAAAAAACCTAGTTCTTTAAACACGAGACAAAGCATCTGCCAACACATTATCCGACCCCTTTTTGTGGCGGATCTCCAAATTATAATTTTGCACTACAAGTGCCCTGGTTCTGGTTGTACATCCGGTGGAGAAAAACTAAGGGGTTATGGTCAGTATACACTATCACTGGTAATGCACTGGAACCAACATAAACTTCAAAGTACTGCAGAGCTAACAACAAAGCTAGAGCTTCTTGTTCAATGGTGGAATAGTTTGTCTGACATTTGTAAAATGTTTGTGAAAAATAACAGACAGGATGGTCCACTCCACTTTGGTCCGGCTGCAGTAGAACAGCACCAGCACCTCTGGCACTTGCATCTACCTCCAGTTTAAACGGTCGTTCAAAATCTGGCGCAGCAAGAACAGGAGTACTACATAAGAGTGCTTTAACAGTGTTGAAAGCAGTACGACAATCTTCAGACCATACAAATTTTCTCGCCGGACTGAGCAAATCCGTTAATGGAGCAACTACCGCAGAGACATTTTTACAGAAACTACGGTAGTAGCCAACCATCCCTAAAAAGCGGCTTAGCTCTCTTCTGGTGGTAGGTGCGGGAAATGCATTTATAGCTGAGACCTTGGCATCTACAGGGCGCACCTGACCATGGCCGATCTGTTTACCAAGATAAGTAACAGTGGCCTTCCCAAACTCGCACTTTGCTAAGTTCAGGGTTAGAGAAGCGGCTGCTAGACGCTCACACACTACCCTTAGAGTGTTAACATGATCAGACCACTCAGATGAATAAATTACCAGATCATCAAGATAAGCACTACAATTAGGAACTCCAGCCAATACTTTGTTAACCAGGCGTTGGAAAGTGGCTGGTGCGTTCCGCATCCCAAATGCCATGACAGCATATTGTAGGAAGTGATCTGGGGTCACAAAGGCAGAGATGCCGGAGGCACATGAGGTTAACGGCACCTGCCAGTAACCTTTGAGAAGATCTAGTTTGGTTACATAAGTAGCAGCACCAACAGTATCAATACAGTCATCCAGTCTGGGTAACGGGAACGAGTCGGGCACTGTGACAGCATTTACCTTCCGATAGTCCGTACATAACCTGGATGTCCCATCAGGTTTAGGAACCAGAATGCACGGAGAACTCCAAGGACTTGAACTTGGCATAGCCAGGTTATTCTCCAGCAAATAACCGACCTCATCCCTCATTATCTTTATTTTAGAGACGTTGACACAATAAGCATGTTGCTTGATAGGTGCAGCGTTTCCAACATTAATGTCATGTTCTAACACATTTTTGCATGTAGGAACATCATTAAAAATACATGGAAAGCTGTGTAATAGTCTCACAATATCATCTGACTGTCCGTCCGTTAAATGAATCAGGCTTGACGGGAGAGACAGCAGCATCTCTGAATTGGGCAATCTAGCACACTGCTGCTGAGTATTGCGCAACTCTAAACCATCTCCGTCCACATCATTAACATGACTTCCCACTACAGCCGCAGCAGCAATAGAGATAGCCGATTCGGCCAGTTTCTCTGGACTGTCTATCTGAGTGACGGGTCTGGTGTGGTATGTCTTCAACATGTTAACGTGGCACACACGAAATTGGCGTTTTCTATCAGGAGTCTGTATCACGTAGTCAGTTTCACTTAGTTTATTTTCAATTACATAAGGACCAGAGAAACGTGCTGACAATGACGCTCCTGGCACAGGCAACAATACATGAACTTGGTCACCTGGCTGCAGTGAACGAGAAACAGCCTGGGTGTCATAGTGCCGTTTCTTCCGTCTCTGTGAGGAAGACAGCGCTTCCTTTGCTAGAGCACAGGCACCATGTAGGCGCTCACGAAAGCGACTAACGTAGTCCAACACATTTTCTTTCACACACAACTCTTGTGATAAAAACTGATCCTTAAGGACTTTCATAGGTCCTCTCATGGTGTGTCCAGACTCCAGTTCAGCTGGGCTGAACCCTAAGGATTCCTGTACTGTCTCACGGACAGCAAACAAAACTAGAGGAACTCCCTCATCCCAATCCTTCTCAGATTCCAAGCAATATTTACAGAGCATAGATTTCAGTGTCTGATGCCAACGTTCAAGCGCACCCTGAGACTCTGGGTGATATGTGCTTGACACACGGTGTGTAACTGACAAGGATTTTAACACTTGTTTGAAAAGTTTAGAAAGGAAATTCGTACCCTGATCAGTTTGTACCACCTTAGGTAACCCAAAAGTTGAGAAGAATTTGATCAACGCTTTACTCACCACCGGAGCAGTAATCCTTCGCAGAGGAATGGCCTCTGGGTACCTGGTGGCCACACACATAATCGTCAACAGAAACTGGTTACCAGATTTTGTCTTTGGTAATGGTCCAATACAATCAACCATCACATGTTCGAATGGTTCACCTATGGCCGGTATGGAACAAAGAGGCACGGGGGAAATAACCTGATTCGGTTTCCCAGTTACTTGACAGGTGTGGCAAGTCCGACAGAACTGAGCCACATCTTGTTTTAAACCAGGCCAAAAGAAATGTCGCAAAACTCTATCATAAGTCTTGGTGACTCCCAGATGTCCGGACCACTGGTGATCATGAGCGAGGGATAAAACGTTTTGTCGAAAGGCTGTAGGAATCACTATTTGGTAAACAGCATTCCAATCTCCGCCAACGTCAACATGGGATGTCCATTTATGCATGAGGAGATTACCATCAATGAAGTATGCCATGTTTTTCTTCTTTAGCTCCTCCTCTGAGACAACACTAGAAAAACATTTAGCCAGGCTAATGTCAACCTTCTGGTTAGCGATCAGCTGCTCACGAGTGACTGGTAACTGTATTGCCTCAGCAACAAGTTCCACATCCTTCTTCCTTTCTCTGGGCTGTTGGTCAGACTGCACCAGCTTACCAGAGGTAGTACCCGAGCTATCCTCTGGGTCACACTCTCTGAATAGAATCGTGTTCGACAAATCTATCACGTCACCCACATCTGGATAACCCTGTGCCAGCTCCTCGGAGAGAGACTGGTCACTTTTATCCAATACCTCCAATACGGGTATCACCTTTCCTCCGGCAATATCGTTGCCCATTATAAATGTCACACCTTTTACTGGCAACAGGACGTACTCCAACTCTGAACAATCCACTGACTAACTCAGAGTGTACATTCACAAAGTGCAATGGCACTGGGACGAATCCCATTTCAATTCCTTGTACTAACACACTGGAACCACAATATGTATTATTGGACAAGGGCAACACATCAGATAGTATGAACGACTGCGCCGCACCAGTATCTCTGAGGATTCTAACCGGACGCTGAGACGCTTCGTCATCTGATATGGAAACAAACCCCTCAAAAATGAACGGTTCATAACTGTGATCTGGGACTGTGACTTTCAAACCACATTCACTATGAGGCCTCTGTCTTGATTCCGGCCTTACAACCGTACGAATCAGCCCAACACCCGTTGGCGGCCTGGCGTGCTGAGGCATCCCCTGTTTGCGTTTTAGCCATATGTCCCACCTTATGACAATTGAAACAGTGACGCACATCTTTTGGGTGTGCTGGATGTACTGCTGGTCGACTAGGACTAAAAGTTAGCAACTCTGCAGCCCTGCTCTCCGTACGAGCCGAAAACACGCTCTTATGCGTCAACGTAAACTCGTCTGCCAATACAGATGCTTCCGACAGTGAGGATACTTTCTGTTTGTTCAGATAAACTACAATGCGTTCGGGTAAGCAATTTTTAGACTCTTCTAACAAGATTAACTCCCGTAGAGAGTTAAAATCAGTTACCTTACTAACACTGTGCCATTTGTCAAACAGATTTCGTTTGTCTCTAGCAAGCTCCACATAAGTCTGAGTAGAATACTTTTTATGAGACCTAAATCTCTGTCGATATGCCTCAGGAACAAGCTCATAGGCACGAAGAACAGTAGCTGTGACCATGTCATAATTCAAGCTGTCTTCAAGAGGTAGCGCTGACAGAACCTCTTGGGCTTTACCTGTTAATTTACAATGAAGTAATAGGCACCATACCTCTTGGGCCATTTCAATGCTACTGCTATACGTTCAAAAACACTGAAATAGGAATCAACCTCTGACTCCCTAAACACAGGTACCAAGGTGATCTGTCTACTAATATCAAAAGTAGCAGACGACACAGCTGGTGAGGACGGCTCACTAGCAGGCATAGTATGAGCAGAGACTAACCTCGCGGTTTCTGCCTCCAGTTCCAGTTTACGCATCTCTAGTTCCTGATCAAGTCTACATGTCTCCAGTTCTTGATCAAGCCTACGCGTCTCCAGTTCCATCTTACGCGTCTCCTGTTCTGCCTCTAGCTTACGCGTCTCCTGTTCTGCCTCTAGCTTACGCGTTTCCAGCTTGTCTTGCCTGATTTGTGCCCGCTCTCCTGCCTCCATTTGGAGCCGTGTCGAGCGGACATCCATCCTAGTATCACTGTCGGACAGTGGGGAGAGTGGGTCAAAACTGGGCAATGTGGCTGGAGCCTTAGCCTCGTCCTCAGACACCGACGGGCTTACAGGAGCAGCAGCCACATCCCCTACAGGAGCAGCAGACTCAGGCGGCGGTAACTCAAGTACTCGCTCGTTCAACAATATCTCTAACACTGTTTTCCTAACTTCTGCTTTCACTAAAACCCTTGATATGGGTACAGAAAAGTGGTCAGCCAAAGCCTGTAGATCCACTCTACGGCAATTCTCAAAAACCTCCCACGTAGGGTTTTCCAAAAAGGCATCCAACTCACTTGAAAACCTACTTCTTTAAGGAATACCTGGAATAGTATAAAGTAATCCTTCTTCCCCCACCCCCCCATTAAAAAAATAAAATAAAAAGAGGTTGTCCCACTGGCTATCATAAGTTGAATGCACCAATTTGTAAGTCGCTCTGGATAAGAGCGTCTGCTAAATGATGTAAATGTAAAGAGGAGTAATAACAAGGTTGTCCACTATCGGCATATCTATTTATTGTGACCATCAAAATGTTAGCAATTAAAATCAGAACAATAAACAATAATACCAAGGGGCTAGAAATCCAGGGCTTAAAAACAAAGGTGTCATTGTACGCTGATTATTAATGTTTTCTTTTAAATCCACAGTTTGGATCCCTCCACAGCCTCATAAAGGATCTAGATATTTTTTCTAACCTCTCTGGATTACAACCAAATTATGATAAGTGTACTATATTACGTATTGAATCACACAAAAATACAACTTTTACATAACCGAGTAGGTTACCAATAAAATGGTCTGACAGTGATGTGTGCATACTCGCTATTCATATCCCGAAATAAATAAATAATCTCACTACAGTACATTTTAATAGAAAGTTAGCAAAAATGTATAAGATATTTATGTGGAAAAATCACCCTGATTAAATATTTAGTCACATCCCAATTTATTTATTTACTTATGGCCTTGCCTACACCTAGCAACCTGGTTTTTAAATTATATGAGCAAAAAATATTCAATTTTATTTGGACGGTAAGACAGACAAAATTAAACAGGTGTATTTATATAATGAATATGAATTCGGAGGGCAGAAATAATTAAATATTAAAGCATTAGACCTCTCACTAAAGGCTTCAGTCATACAAAAGTTATACTTACAGTGGGGGAAAAAAAGTATTTAGTCAGCCACCAATTGTACAAGTTCTCCCACTTAAAAAGATGAGAGGCCTGTAATTTTCATCATAGGTACACGTCAACTATGACAGACAAAATGAGGAAAAAAAATCCAGAAAATCACATTGTAGGATTTTTAATGAATTTATTTGCAAATTATGGTGGAAAATAAGTATTTGGTCAATAACAAAAGTTTCTCAATACTTTGTTTTATACCCTTTGTTGGCAATGACACAGGTCAAACGTTTTCTGTAAGTCTTCACAAGGTTTTCACACACTGTTGCTGGTATTTTGGCCCATTCCTCCATGCAGATCTCCTCTAGAGCAGTGATGTTTTGGGGCTGTCGCTGGGCAACACGGACTTTCCTCCAAAGATTTTCTATGGGGTTGAGATCTGGAGACTGGCTAGGCCACTCCAGGACCTTGAAATGCTTCTTACGAAGCCACTCATTCGTTGCCCGGGCGGTGTGTTTGGGATCATTGTCATGCTGAAAGACCCAGCCACGTTTCATCTTCAATGCCCTTGCTGATGGAAGGAGGTTTTCACTCAAAATCTCACGATACACATGGCCCCATTCTTTCCTTTACACGGATCAGTCGTCCTGGTCCCTTTGCAGAAAAACAGCCCCAAAGCATGATGTTTCCACCCCCATGCTTCACAGTAGGTATGGTGTTCTTTGGATGCAACTCAGCATTCTTTGTCCTCCAAACACGACGAGTTGAGTTTTTACCAAAAAGTTCTATTTTGGTTTCATCTGACCATATGACATTCTCCCAATCCTCTTCTGGATCATCCAAATGCACTCTAGCAAACTTCAGATGGGCCTGGACATGTACTGGCTTAAGCAGGGGGACACGTCTGGCACTGCAGGATTTGAGTCCCTGGCAGCGTAGTGTGTTACTGATGGTAGGCTTTGTTACTTTGGTCCCAGCTCTCTGCAGGTCATTCGCTAGGTCCCCTCGTGTGGTTCTGGGATTTTTGCTCACCGTTCTTGTGATCATTTTCACCCCACAGGGTGAGATCTTGCGTGGAGCCCCAGATCGAGGGAGATTATCAGTATGTCTTCCATTTCCTAATAATTGCTCCCACAGTTGATTTCTTCAAACCAAGCTGCTTACCTATTGCAGATTCAGTCTTCCCAGCCTGGTGCAGGTCTACAATTTTGTTTCTGGTGTCCTTTGACAGCTCTTTGGTCTTGGCCATAGTGGAGTTTGGAGTGTGACTGTTTGAGGTTGTGGACAGGTGTCTTTTATACTGATAACAAGTTCAAACAGGTGCCATTAATACAGGTAACGAGTGGAGGACAGAGGAGCCTCTTAAAGAAGAAGTTACAGGTCTGTGAGAGCCAGAAATCTTGCTTGTTTGTAGGTGACCAATACTTATTTTCCACCATAATTTGCAAATAAATTCATAAAAAATCCTACAATGTGATATTCTGGATTTTTTTCCTCAATTTGTCTGTTATAGTTGACGTGTACCTATGATGAAAATTACAGGCCTCTCTCATCTTTTTAAGTGGGAGAACTTGCACAATTGGTGGCTGACTAAATACTTTTTTCCCCCACTGTAAATCTGAACTGGTTCTCTAGTAAAAATGTCGCACCCCATGTTCAAGAATGGCCTTTTTCCCTTTTATTCAGATTACAACCTCTCACTTTCGGTTATTTGGAAATGAAATCCTCTCCAAAATATCGCTATTTTTAAAACAAGCCATAGAAAGTTGGTTGCAATTTCAGAAAGGACAGAGAACAAATAATACAACAAATACTATGGTTAAACTCAAATATACTCATAGATTTTTTTTTTAAGCATTATACCTTTTTCAAACATTTTTTCCAAAAATAATCTTTGTAAATGATATCATAAATAGGACTGGTGGAGTTATGTCATACATGCAGCTAACAAAACTATATGGAAATGTCTGCTCTACCCAAAATTACAACCAACAAATTGCAGCATTACCGCAAATATAGAAGAGGCAAGTGGAAGGGGGAAAAAGTAAGGAACTTCTCTGTTGGCCCTGCATTAAAGATCAATTAATTAAAGAACATTTTGATAAATAGAAAAGTATACAGTGAGGGGAAAAAAGTATTTGATCCCCTGATGATTTTGTACGTTTGCCTACTGACAAAGACATGATCAGTCTATAATTTTAATGGTAGGTTTATTTGAACAGTGAGAGACAGAATAACAACAAAAAAATCCAGAAAAACGCAAGTCAAAAATGTTATCAATTGATTTGCATTTTAATGAGGGAAATAAGTATTTGACCCCTCTGCAAAACATGATTTAGTACTTGGTGGCAAAACCCTTGTTGGCAATCACAGAGGTCAGACGTTTCTTGTAGTTGGCCACCAGGTTTGCACACATCTCAAGAGGGATTTTGTCCCACTCCTCTTTGCAGATCTTCTCCAAGTCATTAAGGTTTCGAGGCTGACGTTTGGCAACTCGAACCTTCAGCTCCCTCCACAGATGTTTCTATGGGATTAAGGTCTGGAGACTGGCTAGGCCACTCCAGGACCTTAATGTGCTTCTTCTTGAGCCACTCCTTTGTTGCATTGGCCATGTGTTTTGGGTCATTGTCATGCTGGAATACCCATCCACGACCCATTTTCAATGCCCTGGCTGAGGGAAGGAGGTTCTCACCCAAGATTTGACGGTACATGGCCCCATCCATCGTCCCTTTGATGCGGTGAAGTTGTCCTGTCCCCTTAGCAGAAAAACACCCCCAAAGCATAATGTTTCCACCTCCATGTTTGACGGTGGGGATGGTGTTCTTGGGGTCATAGGCAGCATTCCTCCTCCTCCAAACACGGCGAGTTGAGTTGATGCCAAAGACCTCGATTTTGGTCTCATCTGACCACAACACTTTCACCCAGTTCTCCTCTGAATCATTCAGATGTTCATTGGCAAACTTCAGACGGGCCTGTATATGTGCTTTCTTGAGCAGGGGGACCTTGCGGGCGCTGCAGGATTTCAGTCCTTTACGGCGTAGTGTGTTACCAATTGTTTTCTTGGTGACTATGGTCCCAGCTGCCTTGAGATCATTGACAAGGTCCTCCCGTGTAGTTCTGAGCTGATTCCTCACCGTTCTCATGATCATTGCCACTCCACGAGGTGAGATCTTGCATGGAGCCCCAGGCCGAGGGAGATTGACAGTTCTTTTGTGTTTCTTCCATTTGCGAATAATCGCACCAACTGTTGTCACCTTCTCACCAAGCTGCTTGCCGATGGTCTTGTAGCCCATTCCAGCCTTGTGTAGATCTACAATCTTGTCCCTGACATCCTTGGAGAGCTCTTTGGTCTTGGCCATGGTGGAGAGTTTGGAATCTGATTGATTGATTGCTTCTGTGGACAGGTGTCTTTTATACAGGTAAAAAACGGAGATTAGGAGCACTCCCTTTAAGAGTGTGCTCCTAATCTCAGCTCGTTACCTGTATAAAAGACACCTGGGAGCCAGAAATCCTTCTAATTGAGAGGGGGTCAAATACTTATTTCTCTCATTAAAATGCAAATCAATTTATAACATTTTTGACATGCGTTTTTCTGGATTTTTTTGTTGTTATTCTGTCTCTCACTGTTCAAATAAACCTACCATTTAAAATTATAGACTGATCATTTCTTTGTCAGTGGGCAAACGTACAAAATCAGCAGGGGATCAAAAAATAATTTCCCTCACTGTACCTGTTTCATTAAAGGATAAAAAATGGACAGCTGTGTCGTATAGATTGCAAAATAGTTGGGAAGAGATTTTTGACGTACCGACTCCATGGTACATGGTTTATGAACTGATACGCAAAACGATGCCAGATTCAAAACTTAGAATTGTTCTATTAAAATTATCTTACAAAATTCTTGCAACCAATAGAATGTTATATATATATATGGGGGATACAACCATCCCAGCTCTGCAGATTTTTCTGCGAAGAGACAGAATTATTCGATCATTTGTTTTGGTACTGTCCATATGTAGCTTGTTTTTGGTCTCAGGTCCAGGAATGGCTGAAGAATTGCAACATTTACCTGGAGCTAACTCTGCAAATAGGACTGCTGGGTGATTTGAAAATGCATAGTCAATTGATCAATAATATAATACTTTTAGCAAAAATGTTTATCTTTAATTTACAATCTGTAGAAACTATGAGAATAGAAAGGTTCAGAACTTTTGGCAAATAGAAATCAAACAGGATGGTCTTCAAAGATAGATGGGAGGGGTTGAGGGTAGCTGAAGGATGGGATTAAAAACAAACAAAAGATAACTATTGTAAAATACATTGTGTCCGTAAAATGTATATAGTATGTATAAGTTGGATGGAGAAGCCTAACTGTTGTTGTCCATTAGTTTACTCCAATTAGGGGAGGGGTGGTAGGGTTAGGGGGAAATAATAAAGGAAAATATATTTACAAAAAAATATACGTGCCATTGGAACACAGAACTGATGGTTGCTGATAATGGGCCTCTGTACGCCTATGTAGATAATCCATTAAAAATCAGCTGTTTCCAGCTACAATAGCCATTTACAACATTAACAATGTCTACACTGTATGTCTGATCAATTTCATGTTATTTTAAAGGACAAAAAAATTGCTTTTCTTTCGAAAACAAGGACATTTCTAAGTGACCCCAAACTTTTGAACGGTAGTGTATAGAATTCCTCTGGGGTGAGTTGAGGTTACGAGTGACGTGACACATCATAAAACTGAAATATTCCTATAAAAGTAACACAATAAAATAGACATGTAAAATTAATTTGTGAGCATGTTTTACATGTGCCCATGCCAATAGCCCATAGAATTCCAGGTGGCTTTAATATGATGGTATAATTGTACCCTGCAACCTGTCCTGTTAAATATCTTGCACACCCTAAGACTTGAGCAACATCACTTGGAATGTAAACACCTTCCCCCCTCCCCTCACATACGCCTCACCTCTATAATGTATGTCAGTTAATCCCAGATGTGTGTATAGTCTCAGAAAGTGTGAATAGTCCTCCGAATTTAGAGAGGTGAGTGATGTTAACAACATGTTTATGCATGCATGTGTTGAGCTGTGGAAAGTTAATCAAGACCAGATATAGACTATTAAATATAAAATTCCCAGTGTTAGCATTTGCCAGCTGGTCTTCAACAGCTCAAGGCTACATCAGAAATCTGACTACTAAAACACTGAGCACGTTGATTAGATTATCACTCCAAGGGAACTTTCCATTTAGCTCCGCATAACAATAAAGGGGGGATTAAAAGTGGACAGGAAACTGTAAAGCTCTCTGTTACAAGGCACAGGGAGCTGTATAAAGCCAAGACAAACCCATCCTCTCCTCTTCCTCTCCTTGGCACTTGGCCTTGGCGAGGTCTCTCTCCTAAAGCTACTACACTTTATGTTCCTCTGCCAGCTGGCCTGAGAGAGACCTGGTGAAGTGGGGAAAAGAAGCAGTGAGAGAGACAAAGGATGCAGACAGAGGTAGACAGAGTGAGATGGAGGAGAGAAGAATGAATGATTGAATTAAACAATAAAAAGTCGCAATGTACAGTGCCTTGCAAAAGTATTCATCCCCCTTGCCGTTTTTCTATTTTTTTGCATTACAACCTGTAATTTAAATGGATTTTTATTTGGATTTCATGTAATGGACATACACAAAATAGTCCAAATTGGTGAAGTGGAATGAAAAAAATTCCTTGTTTCAAAAAATTCTAAAAAATAAATAACGGAAAAGTGATGCGTGCATATGTATTCACCCCCTTTGCTCTGAAGCCCCTAAATAAGATCTGGTGCAACCAATTACCTTCAGAAGTCACGTAATTAGTTATATTGCACACAGGTGGACTTTATTTAAGTGTCACATGATCTCAGTATATATACACCTGTTCTGAAAGGCCCCAGAGTCTGCAACACTACTAAGCAAGGGGCACCACCAAGCAAGCAGCACCATGAAGACCAAGGAGCTCTTCAAACAGGTCAGGGACAAAGTTGTGGAGAAGTACAGATCAGGGTTGGGTTATAAAAAAATATCAGAAACTTTGAACATCCCACGGAGCACCATTAAATCCATTATTCAAAAATGGAAAGAATATGGCACCACAACAAACTTGCCAAGAGAGGGCCGCCCACCAAAACTCACGGACCAGGCAAGGAGGGCATTAATCAGAGAGGCATCAAAGAGACCAAAGATAACCCTGAAGGAGCTGCAAAGCTCCACAGCGGAGATTGGAGTATCTGTCCATAGGACCACTTTAAGCCGTACACTCCACAGAGCTGGGCTTTATGGAAGAGTGGCCAGAAAAAAGCCATTGCTTAAAGAAAAAAATAAGCACATTTGGTGTTCGCCAAAAGGCATGTGGGAGACTCCCCAAACATATGGAAGAAGGTACTCTGGTCAGATGAGACTAAAATTGATATTTTTGGCCATCAAGGAAAACGCTATGTCTGGTGCAAACCCGACACCTCTCATCACCCTGAGAACACCATCCCCACAGTGAAGCATGGTGGTGGCAGCATCATGCTGTGGGGATGTTTTTCATCGGCAGGGACTGGGAAACTGGTCAGAATTGAAGGAATGATGGATGGCGCTAAATGCAGGGAAATTCTTGAGGGAAACCTGTTTCAGTCTCCCAGAGATTTGAGACTGGGATGGAGGTTCACCTTCCAGCAGGACAATGACCCTACGCATACTGCTAAAGCAACACTTGAGTGGTTTAAGGGGAAACATTTAAATGTCTTGGAATGGCCTAGTCAAAGCCCACACCTCAATCCAATTGAGAATCTGTGGTATAACTTAAAGATTGCTGTATACAAGCGGAACCCATCCAACTTGAAGGAGCTGGAGCAGTTTTGCCTTGAAGAATGGGCAAAAATCCCAGTGGCTAGATGTGCCAAGCTTATAAAGACATATCCCAAGAGACTTGCAGCTGTAATTGCTGCAAAAGGTGGCTCTACAAAGTGTTAATTTTGGGGGGGTGAATAGTTATGCACGCTCAAGTTTTCAGTTTTTTGTCTTATTTCTTGTTTGATGGTCACTCTGACAGAATATAAATATAGTCTAGAGGAACATCGTTTGGAGTGTTGTTGTATTTACTGTCCTCTCAATCTGGCCTGTAAACCATGAGACACGCATAGACCACCATGTCATCTGGAGGCTTGATCTCACGCTGAAAGATTGCAGTCTGGGATCTTAAGCACAACAAATTCGTAACATATTGTACGTATTGGCTTCTTAACATATCATACGAATTGCAACAAACAAACAGGATGTAACATATACGAAATGGATGATGTAGTACACAAA